>NW_028234434.1:10133078-10140578 GCF_977035675.1 Penaeus japonicus
ATCCATAGGTAGATGAATAGATAGATAAATAGATAGAATGGTAGACAGATAGAAAGAGAAAAAGAAAGACTGACAGACAGAGAAATAGACAGAATATCCACGTTGTATACTCGTTCACGAATTTGAAGGAAAATCGACCTATTATCCACCATGCCGTAAATCGCAAGGAAGAAAAACACGAACCGAATTTTCTCAAACAAGTATAACCTTCTTCTATGTTTAGTATGGGAGAAACATTTTTCTTAATAAACACTTTAGGAACAAGAGTTGGATGGCGTGTTACAGCACAAAGCTTCCCTTCTCCCGGAAAAAAAAAAGAAAAAAAGAAGAGGGGGGAGAGGAGAAGAGTAAGGAGAAGAGAAATGAAGAAAGAGGGGAGAAAATAATTAGTGAAGTTGTTTAAAAGTTGTTTAATAAAGTACTGGAAAGATATATAGACTTTGAACACCTTAAGCCTAATACTTAAAGGAGATAAATAGTCGTGTGGATATGTCGGGCAAATATTTCTCTATTTGGCGAGATGTTTATAATTCATATGCTGCGCTGAGGACAAAATGAATCAAGATGAAAGTTTCAGCTGGCAAAGGACAGCTCTCTCTTGCTCTCTCTTTCCAACACTCTTTCTCTCTCGCGCTCTTTCTCTTTCTCTCTCTTTCTATCACTCTTTCTCTCTCTCGCTCTTTCTCTTTTTCTCGAGCTCTCTCTCTCTTTCTCTCTCTCGCTCTTTCTCTTTTTCTCTCGCTCTCTCTCTCTTTCTCTCTCTCGCTCTTTCTCTTTTTCTCGAGCTCTCTCTCTCTTTCTCTCTCTCGCTCTTTTTTTCTCTCTCTCTATCTATCTCGCTCTTTCTCTCTCTCTCTATCTATCTCGCTCTCTCTTTCCCTTTCTCTCTCTCTCTCTCGTAAAATAGATATATCTATCTTCTTGCTTATCTTTGTAAGCATGTAAGGTTGTTTGTTTGTTTGTTTATTTCTGTGTGCATGTGTGGGTGTGTGAGTGTGTGTATGTGTGTGTGTGTCTAAATGTATGCATCTATATATCTATCTATGATCATATGCTCGGTTTGTACAAATGCTCAGACATATTTGCGTATGCGTTTGTGTATCCTGCGCACGGGTCCGCCCCACGCCAGTGCCAGAACCGCACCCTAGTTCATTAGCCACGGAGTCCATTATCAACATCTACGACATTAAGATTTAATTATCTTGATAGCGCTCGCCGGCAGTAACGGATCGCTACGGCGCCTTCTGATTAACTCGGCCATTACGCCCGCCCGCCCAACGCGACGAAGGATAGACGAAGAAAACGGCTTCTCCGGACGATCAGATCCTCCTGAACGATCCTCGGATCCTATTAGGTAAGAAGATTGGATCGTTTACAAGACTGATACTCGCTGCTAATGTGTTCTGACTCGTTCTCTTCCCGTCCTTTCTTTCCTTTTGATGGCAGTTGCAAGGTGGCGGTAACTGGCAGGGCGATTGCTTTTTTTTTTTTTTTTTTAAGCAATTGCAAGGTGTTTTCATGGTGCTGTTGTAGGAAGTAAGGAGTATTGGGATTATTTTCCTTGGGTTGTCGTTCACCCACTGCTCATGTATCACCACGAGCAAACCAACCAACACCACCACATCACCATCACTTCTTCCTTATCTTTATATCATCAATTCATTATATCATCTCAACATATCAACATTTTCTTATCATCATCATCATCATCACCAATAACTCAATCTCCCCCTCTTCATCATATTACTTTATCAATCATATATTATCATCATCTTCATCATCATCATCATTATCATTATCATCATCATCATCATCACCACTACCATCAATCTCCACCCTCACCATCATCACCACCACCATAAATCCCCCCCATCACACTTATATCTCAAACACGAAGAAAAAACAGGACTTACACCAGACAGGGGGGGGGTCTCTTCTAATATAGCATGGGATACACGTTAAAAAAAAAAAAAAAAACAAAAAAAAAAAAAAAAAAAAAAAAAAAAAAAAAAAAAAAAAAAACTCACGTCTTTATAGCAGAGCCTGACTGACGTGTATGGATTCGCAAAGACACGCATGCAAAGTCAAGCACATGAATCTACATAAACCTATATCAAACCACATAAATCCATGTTGTGTATACTGATGGTCGAGGCGGGTTATGTTGTTCGCAAAAGAAGGTAAATAAACAAACAGATTAGATTGTTTGCTGTTTTGATATACAATTTATTCATACATTTGAGAGAGAGCGAGAGAGTGAGAGAATGAGAGAGAGAGAGAGAGATGAAGACGAAGAGGAGGAGTGAGGAGAGACGTAGAAGAGGTAGGTCGATGTAGAGAGGAGCGAGAAAGGTATGAGAAGAAGAGAGAAGAGTGTGGAGTGGAGGAGAGGAGAGAGAAGAGGGAGAGAGAGGTAGAGAGAGGACGGGCCTGAGAGGATGAGGGGATGAGCGGGAGAGAGAGAGAAAGGGTGAGAGAGAAGAGAGAGAGAGAGAGAGAGAAGAAAGAAGAGAATAAAAGAAAAAAGTAAGAAATAGGTGAAAAAAAAATATTTATCCCCCAGGGGGGGTTCTTCATTTTTTTTTTTTTTTTTCATTTGGTTCAGACATCATCGAAGAAAGAATAATTGTTAGAGATAAATTGAAAAAATGGAGAAAGAGAGTGAGTGAGAGAGAAAGATAGAGAAAGAAAGAAAGAGAGTGAGTAAGAGAGAAAGATAGAGAAAGAAAGAAAGAGAGTGAGTGAGAGAGAAAGAGAGAGAAATAAAGAAAGAGAGTGAGTGAGAGAAAGAGAGAGAAAGACAGACAGAGAGAGAGAGAGAGAGAGAGAGAGAGAGAGAGAGAGAGAGAGAGAGAGAGAGAGAGAGAGAGAGAGAGAGAGAGAGAGAGAGAGAGAGAGAGAGAAATAGAGAGAGTGAGAGAGAGAGGAGAAAGAGGAAGAGCAGATAGATTGATGATTAATAGTTGATAGCGAGAATAGATAGATAGATAGTCAGACAGACGACGATCAGTAGATTGAACGGATAGATAGATAGATAGATAGATAGAGAGAGAGAGAGAGAGAGAGAGAAATTATCACCCGTTTCAATAGAATAGGCCTAACGTCTGTAACATACATCTATATAGGATGGATATTGTTCATCGACCATTGCGTCCAAGAACAAAATTATCAGGGTCTTGATGACTTAATACCCCCCATACTCCACCAAGCCTCTTTCCCTTCCCCTCCCATTCCATCCCCTACATCCTTCCCCCTTCTCCTACAGTTTCACAACCCCCCCCCCCTTTCCCTTCCTCTCTCTCTCTATCCCTCTTCCCCTCTCCCTTCTTCTTCTTCTACCCCTTTCCCCTCCCTACCTCGAACCCCTCCGTGTTCATCCATCCCCTTCCCCCTTCCCCCTCTCTCAATCCCCTTCCCCTCTCCCTCCTTCTACTTCTACCCCCTTCCTCTCTCTCCTCCTTCTTCCTCCACACTCTCAACCCCCTTCCCCCTCCCTTCTTCCCTCCCCTCCCCCTTTCCTCTTCATCCATCTCCACTAGTCTCATACCCTCCTTCCCTTCCCCCCCTCCTTCCCCTCCTCCCTCCCTCCCTCCCCAACCCCGCCCACATAAAGAAACCCAGAACCTTAAAGAAAATTGAACATGACTTATCAGATGGTCACTAAGGTTAACCTTGCCTAACCGGACAACACACACACAAAAAAGTAAAGAAAGAAAAAAACAAGAAAAAAAAAAAGCTAGAGACAAGTATATATAAAAAGAAATGCAAATAAAAAAGAAAATAGGATCTAATCCTACCTTTTGCGGTTAATCCCATCCTGTATAAGGTAGGATCCCATCTGACAACGAATGATAGATTTTTTTTTTTTTCTGTCGGTTTTGATGATATTAATGATGTTCTGATCAAGTGCCTCAGACCATGTACCTTATTTGCATAAATCGCTATGCTATTGTATATTACAAAATTGATGTAAATCCTTTGATGTTATAAATCATGCGAAGTTATAAATTATATGAAGCTGTAAATCATTCGATGCTGGAGGTCATATGATGTAAATTATCTGGCTTTGTGATTCGTTTGATCTTGTAAATCATTTGATACTGTAAATCATATAATGTAAATTAAATGTAATTCAATATGATCTTGCAAATCATTTGATACTATAAAGTACACGTTAATTATCAGACGTTGCACGCCACTCGCAGTCGTAAACCGTTTGATGCAAATGTTGCCAATCGTCTGATATTCTAGAATGATTGGTCCCATAAATCATTTAATTGGAAGCTCCTTTGATGGCGCAAATCAGTGAATTATGAAAATCGCTTTCCACTGTAGCAATACTTTCATATCTTTGGGAAGAACGGCCGGTTAGATCGACCAACTGTTATCACGGTGAAAATAATTACTTGTATTGTTGATTATGAATAGGCTTCATTTCCTCATGCTAATGGCTTGCTAAATAACGTCAATTACTCACTATGTGTTTTTCGTGGCCTTTTCTCTCCTCTTTGTTTCTGTGTTTATTTACTTTTTCTTGTGTCTGATTTTTGTATTTTGAATTATTATCAACACTGACCTGTCAAGGGTTGATTGGGTATCATCGCTAATCTTTCAAGTGTCGCCTAATCATCACCTCCCTGTCACGAATCATCACCAATCTGTCATCCTGTCACGAATCATCACCAACCTGTCAACCTGTCACGAATCATCACCAACCTGTCACGAATCATCACCAATCTGTCAACCTGTCACGAATCATCACCAACCTGTCACGAATCATCACCAACCTGTCAGAACATACAACCTTCACGAATATCACAACCTTGTTCCCAAACCCGTCCGAATAAACACCCAAACCGTCAGAATCAAACCCAACCTGTAAGAATCATCACCCAAACCCGTCAGGAAAAACATCACAACCTGTCAGAATCATCACCCAACCCGTAGAACCCCACAACCTTCCCCCGAATCATCACAACCTTGTTCCCAAACCCGTCAGAAACTTTACCAAAACCCGTAGAATCATCACCCAAACCCGTCAGAACATCCCAAACCTGTCATGAACCATCACCAACCTACCACGAATCATCACCAACCTGTCAACCTGTCATGAATCATCACCAACCTGTCATGAATCATCACCAACCTGTCATGAATCATCACCAACCTGTCATGAATCATCACCAACCTGTCATGAATCATCACCAACCTGTCACGAATCATCACCAACCTGTCAATTTGAATCATCACCAAACCCGTCAGTATCATCACCAACCTGTCATGAATCATCACCAACCTGTCATGAATCATCACCAACCTGTCATGAATCATCACCAACCTGTCATGAATCATCACCAACCTGTCATGAATCATCACCAACCTGTCATGAATCATCACCAACCTGTCATGAATCATCACCAACCTGTCATGAACCATCACCAATTTTCCCCACGAATCATACCAAACCCGTCCCCAGAATCATCCAAAACCCGTTTAGAACATCACCAACCCGTAATTTGAAAAATCACCCAAACCCGTCAGAACCCTCCCAACCTTAAACGAATCATTTACCAACCTGTCAATTTGAATCATACCAACCCGTCAGAATATCACCAACCCGTCAGAATCATCACCAACCCGTCAGAAAATCACCAACCTGTCAATTTTAAATTTATCACCAATTTTCCCGTCAGAAACATCACCAACCCTTTAGAATATCACCCAAACCGTAGAATTTATCACCAACCCGTTTAATGAAATCTTTACCCAAAAGGGCAGAATATCCCAACCCGTTTTTGAATCATCACCAATGTCAGAATTTATCACCCCAAACCCGTCAGAAACATCACCAACCTTTTCAACCCGTCAGAATCATCACCAACCCGTCCGGGAAACACCCAACCTGTCATGAATCATCACCAACCTGTAGAACCCCTCACAACCTGTCAGAATCTCACCCAACCCGTCAGAAACATCACAAAACCCGTCAGAACCACAAACCGCCGTCAACCCTTTCAGGGAAACCCACCAAACCCGTCAGAATCATCACCAACCCGGGAGAATCTCACCAACCTGTCAGAATCATCACCCAAACCCGTCAGAAATCACCAAAAACCTGTCCGGAAAACACCCCCAACCTGTCAGAATCACCCCCAACCTGTCCGAATCCTCACCCAAACCCGTCCGGGAAACACCCCCAACCTGTCAGAATCAAACACCAACCTTTTCAACTGTCAGAATTTTTCACCAAAACCCCGTCAGAATCATCCCCCCCAACTGTCCCCGAATATTTCCCAAACCCGTCAGAAACATACCTTTTAACCCCGGGCCCCTTGTCAGAAAATCACCTTTTAACCCCGTCAGAATCATCACCAACCTGTCAATTTGAAAATCCCAACCTGTCAATTTGAAACATCACCAAAACTGTCAGAATCATCACCAACCTGTCAAACCCCCACCAACCCGTCCAAACCAAACCTTCCCAATCATCACCAACCTTGTTCCCCAAACCCGTCCGAATCATTTACCAAAACCCGTTCTGAAACATCACCAAAACCCGTCAGAATCATCACCAAACCTTTTCAGAATATCACC
This sequence comes from Penaeus japonicus, assembly GCF_977035675.1. Taxonomy (NCBI): domain Eukaryota; kingdom Metazoa; phylum Arthropoda; class Malacostraca; order Decapoda; family Penaeidae; genus Penaeus; species Penaeus japonicus. Next base: position 10,139,673 of record NW_028234434.1, read on the forward strand.
AACCTTTCAGAATCATCACAACCGTCCGAATCCTCAAAACCCGTAATGGAAACCCTCACCAACCCCACGAATCATCACCAACCCCGCCAACCCGTCCAAAAAAAATATCACCCTGTCAGAATCATCACCAACCCGTCAACCCGAAAAACCTTCCCAATCTCACCAATAATCCCCTGTCCGAATCCTCACCAACCCGCAATCCCTTTTGAATCATCACCAACCTTTCAACCCGTCAGAAACATCACCAACCCGTCAAACCCCCCGAATCTCACCAACCTGTCAATTCCAACATACCCGTAAATCAAACCCCCAACCTTGCAAAACCTTAAACTTAAATCATCACCCAAACCCGTCAATTTTAAATATCACCAACCCGTCAGAATCATCACCCAATGTCAGAATCATCACCCAACCCGTCCGAACCCTCACCAACCTTCCCCCGAATCATCACCCAAAAAGCAACCCGTCAGAATCTTTCCCAAAAAGGGCAGAATCACCCCAACCCGTCAACCCGTCAAAAATAAACACCAACCCGGGCAAAAAAAAAAGAACAAAAACACGAATGAAAGAGGAACGTCAAGAGCGTCTAATATGATGTTTCTGAAAGACTTATGTAGCAGGTTGGCTCAAAGATATTCGGAATTCCGCAAGTTTTGAATACCTTTTCGTATTAACACAGTGTGCCCCTGTGATAAGAATCTGTTCCGAATCATTTACATGATAAGTTGATTCTAGAAGATTTTAATTGGGTGAAGGAAATGTAGGAGGTAATTATTAAAGCTGTTTCTTATGGTAAAGGTCATTTCTTGATTATACTCTTCTTTAATTAAATAGGACAGGAAAAAAATAAATAAAAAAATAAAAAGTTATACAAAGGGAAAAAACAATATTTTGCATCAACATTCA
>NW_028234434.1:10158078-10160578 GCF_977035675.1 Penaeus japonicus
TGGCCCTTTTCTTGTCTCTTAAGCTAACTCCTAGCATAAGCCTTTCCATTCCTCTTTGGGCGCTTACTAATTTCCTCTCGAGTGCCTTGGTCGTAGTCCATATCTTTGATCCTTATGTCATGACGGGGAGGACACATTTGTCAAATACCTTTTTCTTTAGACATAGTGGCAGACGACTTCGTAATATATTACTATGTGTACCGAAGGCACTCCAACCTAGCCTGATTCGCCGTTTTATCTCGGCTTCGCAGGATGTACTCGACTGGATGAGTTGCCCTAGGTATACATATTCGTTCACTGCTTCTAGTACCTCGCCCTGTATTTGTATTTGCTTAACTGGGGTTGAACTGTTGAACATGACTTTAGTCTTTTTCATGTTCATTTTAAGGCCAATCTTCAGACTTTCCTTATCTAAATCGCTTATTAATTGTTGCAATTCATCTGCTGACTCGCCGAAATGGCATCTGCAAATCTTAGATTGCTTAAGTGCTCATTCCCTATTTCAATCCCTCTCTCCTTCCAATCTAACTTCTTGAATACTTCCTCCAAGCAAGCTGTAAACAGGTTCGGTGAGATGGTGTCGCCCTGCCTAACACCCTTTTTTATTGGTATTTTATTAGTTTCTGCGTGGATTTTGATGGTCGCTGTACCATCTCTATATATATCCTCTAATAATCTGCAGTATATTTCCTCTACTCCTTGTTTACGAATTGCATCTAGTACTGCAGATATTTGTACCGAGTCGAATGCCTTTTCATAATCTACGAATGCCATACACAGGGGCTTCTTATATTCGTTTGTTTTCTCTTTTATTTGTGCTAGTGTGTGGATATGGTCTGTAGTTGAGAATCCGCTGAGGAACCCTGCCTGTTCCCTGGGTTGTTTTGAATCTAATATATCGGTGATACGGGCTGTGATGATTTTTGTGAACAGTTTATAGATTACTGAAAGGAGGCTTATAGGTCGGTAATTCTTTAAGTCTTTTGTGTCTCCCTTTTTGTGCATTAAAATTATTATTGCGTTTTTCCAGGCCTTCGGAGTATGTATATATATATATATATATATATATATATATATATATATCTATATATATATATATATATATATATATATATATATATATATATATATATATATATAGTCACCATCAGCTGATTGTCCCTTACTGTCAGCTGGCTTTTCACAAACAATCTCACTACATCCTGTTCTGAGATAGCTGGATCTCGGTGTCCATTCTGTCTTGCTGTTATTGTCCGTCCTGGTTGACTGCCTTGCCTATTCCCAAGTCAGTTTTGCTGTTTCCCTCAAATTGTCCGTTTCACGTCAGTTTTGTTGTTTTCCTCGAAGTGTCAGTTTCTTCAGCGCGTATTTCTTATGATAGTTCTAAGATTTGTCTATTTTCTGGTTTCAATATGTCTTACCGAGGACTGCTTGGTTATGCCACTGCCTTTTCTTACTTCAGATTTCTTTCAATTATCTTGGACTTTTCTTCGTTTATCTGATTCCTATCTTTTCCTCAAGTCTTCAGTGAGTGTTGTCAGTATTTATTCGAGCTCTTCCTCTTTCTGAGAACAGCACTTTGACAAATTCTAACCCGCATAGATATTCTTCATTACAGTTGATTCTCACTCCCCAAAAAATTTAAAGCTTAGAAAAAAAGAAAAAAAAAAAAAGAAAAAAAAAAGCGGTGTGTCCCTTTGTGTTACAACTTTGTCTAATCTGTTTTTCATGACGTAGCTTGCTTGTGCTGTGCTTCCATGAGCTGCGATTCGTAATGCATTGGAATATGGCAAAAGCACTCATATGTTTTTGAAGACTTCCTAATGGATTAGAATAGAGAAATCAATAGCTTTATCAGAATCCACAAGTGACTTACACAGGAATTTGATGATCACTGTTCGAAAGCATTAACAATCGTTAGTAAGTGACTGACTGTTAAGTAATATATTCTATAGGCTGCCTTTCAACAAGCCATTTATTATGGACTCATGCAAAGGAAAAAGAAAGGCAAGCTACAATTATAGTAATAGTGATGATATTAATGATAATGAAGATAATGATGATAAGAGTAATAATGATTACAACAATAGTGAGGATATGTGGCCGATATTCGTTTGATGCTTCTTTCATCTATCATTTACTATCACTTAAACATGAATGATGGTATCTTTCCCTTTTATCGTCATTGCTCAATCATCCCCTTATCCGCCGGTGCTTCCTCGGTATTCATGTGTTGCAGGATCTTCTCTATATCTTATTCTCTAAGATTGTTGATTTTGTTTTAATTGCAATGGCGTGTGTACGGTTTTTTTTTTTTTTTTTTTTTTTTTTTTTTTGCATACAACATCTGATCCATTTTTCTTTCTTCGTTCGAAATTATTTCTATCTTTTGTTAGAGTTCCGTTGTAACCTTTCGAGTACGAATGTATAGTGTTACTCATCTATATCATGTCCTGTTGTTTATCATTACTTTTTGTCCCATGTTCTTTATCATACTGTC
>NW_028234434.1:10170578-10178078 GCF_977035675.1 Penaeus japonicus
GGGAGGGGGAGGGGGAGAAGGAGGGGGAGAGGGAGGGTTAAGAAGAGAATGACAGGGAGGTGGAGGTAGAAGTGGTGGTGGAGGAGGAGGACGGGGAGGAAGGGGAGGGGAAAGAGGAGTAGAGGGGGAGTTAATGGCGGTAGGGATATTAAGAAGAGAGTGAACAGGGAGTGGAACGTAGAGGCTCGGAGGAGGAGGAGGAGGCAGGAGGGGAGATGGCAGAGTAAGGAGGGGTAAAGTTTTTTATAGGAGAAAAGGAAAGAAGTAGGGAAGTGGAAGTGGAAGAGGAGTAAGAAGAGGAGAAGGAGAGGGAGGACGACAACAACGGCGAGGAGGAAGAAGAGAAGAAGGGAAAAGAGGAAAGGAGGAGTAAGAGGAGTCGAAGGGTTAAGGCGAAGATGGGGAAGAAAAAGAAGGAGAAGAAGGAGGATATTACTGACGATGAAGATGAGGAAGAAAAAAAAGAATAGAATAGGAAAGCAGACCAAAGCAAAGGAGAAGAAGCAGCACAAGAAGAGGGGAAAAGAAATGGGGGAAACGGAGCGAGCATCCCGGGGCAAATGATTGAGAGATCGGTCAATGAAAAGTTGACTGGCCCTGACACGGGGGAACAAACCATTAGCAGGGGAGAAAAACGGGGGGAAAAGCGAGCGATGGAAGGGGAGAAAGAGACAGGAAGTAGTGGATGGCCGGTGACGGGATTAGGGATGAGGGAAAGGTGAGGAGGGAAGGGGAATTGGGGATGAGGGGAGGTAGGGAGAGAGGGAGAGGAGAGTGGGAGAGGGTTGAGGGAGAGGGGAAGGGAGAGGGAGAGAGAGAGAGGGAGAGGGAGAGGGAGAGGGAGAGGGAGAGAGAGAGAGAGAGAGAGAGAGAGAGACAGAGAGAGAGAGCAGAGAGAGGAACAGAGAGAGAGAGAGAGAGAGAGAGAGAGAGAGAGAGAGAGAGAGAGAGAGAGAGAGAGAGAGAGAGAGAAATAAGGTAAGGATAGAAGGAGAAATACAAAGCAAGGTGAGAGGGAGAGATTGAGAGAGCAAGAGAGAGAAGAGAAGCCCCGAGACACAAAGCAAAGGAGGAAGAAGAGCGAGGAACGACGGAATTCGAAAGAGTAACGGGGCCGAACTGACTGCAGTGGGGGTAGGGGGGTGTGGTGTGGGTGTGGTGGGGGTAGGGTGGGGGGGGAAGAGCGGCCTTTGAGGGGGAAGGAAGGGACGTCGGCGGTTCCGGGGGCCGAGTTCGCCGCAACTTGCGACTTGCAGACCGACTTCTTATCGAGCGGAATTCGATATCTGCTGCTTGAAGACGCTGCCGCTGGCCGGGGCTCCTTCTCCGTCCGGGCGGGGAGGAGGAGCACGGAGGGAACAGCTCGTCTGCGCCGCGGTATCTTCTCAGAGGCAGACACATACCTATACTATGTATATATATATATATATATATATATATATATATTATATATCGTTATATAATATATATATATACATATAATAATATATATATATATATATATATATATGATATATATTAATATATATTTATGAGCTATGTATGTATGTATGTATATATATATCAAGCTCTTAATTGTATTTAAACAGATGCATACTATAAATTAAAGGAATTATAATTCTTAAATCTCCATGATATGTGACTTTAGTGACTGCCCTTAATAATCTCCTGCTGTCGGGGCGAGCTGCAGAGTCTCGAGCCTGCATCATCTTAGGACAATGGACGAGTAACCGCGTCGGACGACTATTGGTATTACCGCTTAGGCCTAGGAATTGGTCATTACCGCTTAGCCAATCCGCCGAGTCGAAGCAGCAGTCCGTCAATGAGATAGAGAACAGGTCCTCTTAGCCTCTGCCTCGAGTGACCAGCTTTCTCGCCTCAGAATAGGTCTCGCTTAAAATAGGTCCTTGTCTTATTTACACAATACACACAGATTAACTCAGACTTCATGTCGAGAGGACCTCCTTCACTCTCAACTCCTCCTTCAAGGACTCTCCTTAGGATTATCCAGGTTCTGATTTGGTCTAGTGCCCTTAATGACTTATTTCATTATATACTCTCTAGCATTGTCAGTGTTTTCCTTAGTGTTTCTCAATTTAACTTTAATCAGACTCAGATCTTGTTTGCTTTTGCGTTTTAGTAGGCTTAGCTTCCCTCCCCTGGGTGGTGTATATATCGTGCCCCTTGTTGTAAATAATGTTATATATATCTTTGAGTTATAATATATTGTTATTGATTTAGCTATCGTAGATATATATATTATATATATATATATATATATATATATATATATACTATATATATATATATATTATATTTATAATTTATACATAGGTTTCTGTATATATATGTAATATATATGAATATATATATTTAACTATATATATATAGATATACATATACATATAGATAGTTTATATGTATTATATATATATTATATATATATTATATATTTATATACTATTATATATTATATATATATATATATTATATATATATTTATTACTTTATATGTTTACAAAACACACACACACACACACACACTGCTACACAAACACACACAACACACACACACACACACACACACATTTCCTTATAATATTATATATAAATATATATATTTCATATTTTATATCATATATATACTATATATATACACACACACACATATGCGCGCACACTCAACACACCACACACACACACACAACACACAACATAATATACTATATAACTATTATATATATATATAGTATATATATATATGTATATATATATATATATATATATACATATATATATATTATATATATATGTATATATGTTGTATATATATTTATATATATATATATTTTTATATATATATAATATATATATATAATATACTTATATATATATATATATATATATATATGTTGAGATGGTAGAATGCAGTAAGTTATTTCAATATTAAATGACGTTACTGCATTCTATCATATTTTTCACATTAGATACACTCGAGTAACCTGATTCTGGGAGTTTGATTTTCTAATTCATTCCGCCGAGTGGCCACGCGGGATCGTCTGTAAAACCTCGCTAATCACTGCTCTGTAAGAGTATATAATTTCACATGTTGGATGTAAGGCATTGGTTAGACAAATCCTTTTTAGTGGCTCGTTGTGGTGAAGTATGGTTGGAGCCGGGTTTCCATTAGAGGCCAGAGAGTGTGATTTTTTCAGTTCCCTGTCAGGGAGGTAAAATTTGTATTTCTATATCAAATGCGTTCCTGCATTCTACCATCTTTCACACACATACATACATATTGTTTGCTTGTGTGTATATGTGTGTGTGTGTGTGAGTGAGTGAGTGAGTGTGAGTGAGTGAGTAAGTGATTACATGTACGGCATGCACATATGCATACAAGAAGAATATAAGTCCGCATTAGACACTAGGTTTACTGTGGCATGACACCCGTCCCGGCGTTGACACCATTACGATTATCAGCGTCACTACGGCAAATGCATCGGGGATTGTCAGCATTACGACCGTCACTCTGGCGGCGAAAGAGAAGTCTTATCCCATTTATAGCCTCGCCGTGACATAAAAAAGTCAAATGCAGTGTCTATGCCTACTTGCAGGCCGAGAATGCCATTTTTCAGCCTCTTCGCCGCTAATGCAGCAACACCAAACGCTTCCATGGGGCTATGAACCTACGAACTGATGCATCTATTTAGTTTGTTGTTGTTGTTGTTAAGAGAGTTATACTTATGGGTTTTTGAGTCATTCGCTACAACATTCTTTATTATGATCACTACCACTGTGCCGATCGTTACAATAACTATTACTATTACATTAAGCTTACAGCGACATGCATACCATACGCTCACCACTGCCATATATATCTAACAGACACACACACACACACACACACACACACACACACACACACACACACACACACACACACACACACACACACACATATATATATAACTATATATAACTATATATATATATATATATATATATATATATATATATATATATATGTTAATATAGATATATATATATATATGTAAATATACTATATATTATATATATTATATATATTTATATATATATATATTATGTAAATATATATATTATTATATATATATTATATATTATATATATATTATATAATATATATATATATCTATGTAATTCATTTAAACCAAAGGTTAAACGAAAATTTGCATTCCACACCCACTGCACCCAAACCACAAAGTCCCCAAAAAACCGCACCACACACGCGGCCAAGACACTTGCGAGAGTAAACCACATTCAACAGACACGCTCCATCTGCCTCACGGTTTTGGAAGGGCCCTGGGGTTTGGGACCGCCCCGGAGGCCCGGGTTGTTTTTTGGAGGGTTTCCTCAATCCCAGGGCCCCTGACTAAAAACGAGGGGGAAAATTAGCAGAATGGAAAAAGGGGGAAGAGGGAAAAGGGAAGGGAAAAGGGAAAAAGAGGGAAAAAAAAAGAGGGAGGGGGAAAGGGGGAAAAGATTGAAGGAGAGGGAGGGGGAAAGAGGGAAAGGGGGAAAGGGGGAAAAGGGAGGGGGGAAAAGGGAAAAGGGGAAAAAGAGGGAGGGGGGGGGTTTTTTCCTCAATCCCTTTTGTCCGGGTTTAAACAACGAGAGGGAAAATTTGGGCAGAATGGGGGGGAAGAGGGGAGAAGGGAGGGTTTTGGAAAGAAGGGGGGAGGGGAGGGAAAAGGAAAAAAGGGAAAAGGGGGAAAGAGTGAAGGAGAGGGAGAGGGAGAGGGAAAGAGTGAAAGAGAGGGAGAGGATGGGTTTCCTCAAAGCCATCCCCAGACTAAAACGAGAGGGGTTTTAGCAGAAGAGGAGAAGAGGGGAGAGGGAAAAGAATGGAAAGAGTGAAGGAGAGGGAGAGGGAGAGGAAGAGGGAAAGAGTGAAGGAGAGGGAGAGGGAGAGGATGGGTTTCCTCAATGCCATCCGCCCTGACTAACAACGAGATGGAAATAGCAGAATGGAGAAGAGGGAAAAGGGATAGGAGAAGAAGAGGGAAGAAGGTGAGAGGGAGAGAGGGAAGCCAGGGAATAGTATAGAGTGGAACGGGAGAGAGGGGGAGCCCCCGGGAGGGAGTCAAGTGAAGGGAGAGGGAGAGGGAGAGGATGGGTTTCCTCAAAGCCATCCGCCATGACTAACAACGAGATGGAAATAGCAGAATGGAGAAGAGGGAGAAGGGATAGGGATAGGATGGGGGGGGGGGGAGCGAGAGGAAGGAAGAAGGAGATGGAGAGGAAGAGGAAGAAGGAAGGAAAGAGGTGAAGGCAGAGGGAGAGGGGGGGGGGTGAAGGGGGGGGAGAGGGAAAAGGAGAGGAAGAGGGAGAGGATGGGTTTCCTCAATACCATCTCTCCAGACTAACAACGAGATGGAAATAGCAGAATGGAGAAGAGGGAGAAGGAAAATTGGTGGGAGAGGGAAAGGAAGGAGAAGAGGGAGAGCGAGAGCGAGAGGGAGAAGGAGAGGAAAAGGATGAAGAAGAGAAAGAGGAATGGCCGGAACGCAAGCAGAAATACCTCTATAAGGGTCACGTGCTCACCCAAGGTCATGCCGTCACGCCCAGGTCAAACGTCGCCGGGGACATTAGCGTTCCAACAAGCAGCCTTTTTAGGGCGTCGGACGCGTGAATAGAGATAGAAGGAGAACGGAGATGAAGTGGCCGCGTGTTTATTCGGGTGATTAAGGCTCGGCAAACGAACGGGTTTGGAAGCATGTCGAGTCGAGCTTGTTTTTTTTGTTTTGTTTTGTTTATTTTTTTTTACCGTACTTTTATTCTACTTTGAATAGCTTGATGTGCTGAATTCTAAGAATATAAGATTATGTTTATGATGGGGAGAAGGACGAGAGAAGAAGGAGGAGAAGGGTAATAATAATAAAAAGAAGAAAAAGAAATACAAGTCGTACAGGAGAGAGAAATATTCAAAGAGCGACCCATGAAGAAGAAGAAAAAGAAAGAATAAGAATGAGAAACATAATAATAAGAAGAAAAAGACAGAAGAAGGAGAAGAAGAACAAATAACCATTAGAAGAAAGGCACAGGTCGTAAAACAGAGCCAAGCATTCAAAGAGCGAGCCGTGAGTCCCCCTTATGTAATATCAATCGATCGTCTATTAAGACGCGATGTGCCCCTGGGAACTGACCATGAGAGATGCGTCACGCTGTCCTGCAGCCTGTAATAGGGGTCGGGCCTCACTCGCTGACCTTCCTTGGAGACTTCTCGAAGTTCCTTTACCTATTCTTTCTTCTGTGGTCCCCTTTGTATCTATGGTTTCCTTTTGTGGTCACGTTTTATCACTGTGATTCCCTTTTGTGACTTTTTTTCTTTTTTTTTGAGTTTTATGGTCACTTAATGCTTCTGTGGCTGATTACTACTACTGGGACTACTTGCTTCTGTGGTCCCTCATTTCCCCTCTGTGGTCACTTACTACTTATGTAGCCGATTAATACTTCTGGGACTACTTGCTTTTACCCTGTCTATCTGTCGCCCATTACCACTTGCTATTTCCTCTGTGGTACTACTACTTCTGTGGCCGAAGACTACTCCTGGGACCACTTGATTATAACTTCTCTTTGGTAATGCTAATTTATGTAATAACAAGTTATATAACTGATAAGAATTACTCCACTAAGAAAAGAAATGGCTCTAGATATGATAATTGTAATAGTGATGACAATCATCTTATCATAATCGTTGGAATGATGATGACTGTATTAATTGATAATGAAAATGATGATGAAGATGGTGATGATAATGATAGTAATAATGATAATAGTGATAATAACAATAATGATGATATGATAAAGATAGTGATAATAACACTAATGAACAATACTAATTATCAGGATAATGAAGGAAATGATAATGGCAATAATTCCTACATCTATTTAATAGAAATAAAAAGAATGATATTAAAAATAACACGGATAATATCACTACTAATAATTATAATTTCCAAAAATAAAATAAATAAAAATAAATCAACAGAAGGAGACGCGAGCCCGAGGCACTTGATTAGAAGTCTAATACGGAATTAAATGAGATATGAAAGATCGCTAAAGATTAATCATTAATCATCATTATTATTGATGTTCATTACTATTATCATTATCATTTTTCATTATCATCATAATTCATCATCTGTTTTTTTTTTTCGGTAATTAGCATTTCTATTATCTTTATTATTATTATCTATTATCTTTATTATTATCATCACTATCATCATCACTATCATTGTTAACATTATAATTATTATCATTATCATTGTTATTGATATCATTATTGCTGCTGATATTGCTATTATCATTCTTATGTTTATTATTGTCATTATCATTACTAATGATTATTATAATTATTCTAATCAATATCAATATTCTAAAAAAAAAATATCATCCTCATCATTATCATCATCACCATCTTTAGTTATATAATCATCATCATCGTCATCATCTTCATCA
>NW_028234434.1:10200578-10208078 GCF_977035675.1 Penaeus japonicus
TGGAGGAATTCTCTCAAAAATAAAAGGGCTGCTGACGGCTACGGAATTTCGTGGAAACGGAAGGGGGGAAGTGGAAAAGACAAATGTTAACACGGAAAAATGGAAAGTGAAAACGGGGAGAGAGATACATAGCGAGAGAGAGATGGGGAGGGAGCGAGAGAGAGGTAGAACACGAGACAGAGAGAGAGAGAGAGAGAGAGAGAGAGAGAGAGAGAGAGAGAGAGAGAGAGAGAGAGAGAGAGAGAGAATATATTATAGCGAGAGAGAAAAACGCGGAGAAGAGAGAAAGGAGAGAGAGAATGAGAGAGAGAGAGGGGGGGGAGACGGAGAGGGAGCGAGAAGAGAGAGGAGAGAGATAGAGAGAGAGGAGGGGGGGGGAGACAAGAGAGAGAGAGGGGGGGGGGGGAAAAGGAGGTGTGGGGTGGAGGGGGGGTGGGGGGGGGGGGGGGTGGGGGGGGGGGGGGGGGAGAAGGATGAGGGAGCGAGAGAAAAACATGGAGAGGGCGCGAGAGAAAGAAACGAGAGAGAGGGAGGGCGGGAGAGGGGGGGGGGGAGAGAGGGCGGAGGGAGCAGAGGACACAGAGAGAGAGAGAGAGAGAGAGAGAGAGAGAGAGAATAGCGCGCTGAGAGAGAGAGAGAGAGAGAGAGAGAGAGAGAGAGAGAGAGAGAGAGAGAGGAGAGAAAAAGAAATAGATAGAATAATAAAGAGAGAGAGGCAAAACAGAGAGAGAGAGAAGAGAGATAGAGATAGGATAGATAGAGAGAGAGAGAGAGAGAGAGACCGGGGGACCCGCATGCTCCCAGTGAGTTTATAGATTTGTCTCGGATACGTCCCTGGAGAACCTTTTTCCCTACTCGCCCGGATAAGGAGGCGCTAAACAAATAGGGAATGCTGACTTCTGGAGAGCGAGGGAGAGAGAGAACGCGAGGGGGGGAGAAGAGAGAGGAAAAGAGAGAAGGGGGGGGGGGGAGGGAGGAGAGAAAGTAACTAAAAAGAGAGCGAAAGAGAGAGAGAGAGAGAGAAGAGAGAGAGAGAGAGAGAGAGAGAGACTAGAGAGATGAAAAGAAAGAGGGAGAAAAACGAAAGAAAAGTGAGAGAAAGAGAGAGAGAGACGATACTGAGGGAGAGAGAGAGAGAGAGAGAGAGAGAGAGAGAGAGAGAGAAAGAGGAGAAAGAGAAAGAAGAGATAAAGAGACAAGAGAGAGAGAGAAGAGAGAGAGAGAAAAAGAGAGAGAGAGAAGAGAAGAGGAGAGCGAGAGAGAGGAAAAGGAGAGGAAAGAAGAGAGAGGCCTGTCAGGCAAAACGAAAGAGTCGGCGGAGAGAGACGAGAGATAGAGAGAGATGGGTGAGAAAAGACACTCACTAAAAAAACAATAAAAAGCAGCCAAAAAAAAACGGCGAGCGATGAGGCCAGCCAACGCGCCCCGCGACCGCAGTAGAGCTCGCGCCGAATTACAGTATATCGCGAGAGAGGCACCACCGCAAGCACTTGAGAGCAGAGGCGGATGCTAGCATCTTCCCCCGTACCCCCCTCACACACCGCCCCCCCCCCCCCACCCACCCCCAACCGCCCACCCACCACGGGCAAGAGCCAAGAACACGCAAAGCGAAAAGGAGATTGTTGAAGGAATCCCTCAAGATATGAAATCCAGAGGAACACGGAAGAATCCTCGGGGGAAATTTCGAGCAAATCCCTGAAGGTGGAACATATTCGCGAGTGTGAAAGAGAGCCTTGGAGATGCTAAAATAAAGATCTAGAATCCCAAAAGTTGCGTCTATGAGAGAGAGAGAGAGAGGGAAAAAAAAGAAAGAATGAAAGAGTGAAACGCATGAAAGAATGGAATCTAAATGTGAAAAAAGGCAAGATCTTGCAGGACATATGACACCGTCGAGGAAATACAATTAATTGCTTTCCGAGATATGCTTTAAGGTTTTCGAAAAGAAAAGGAAGAGAACCGAAATAAAAAGAAAAATATACTCCAATACGACATGAATAATAAAGTCTGGAGTCCTTAAAAAGGAACAGAGAGAGTGAAGAAGAGAGGAAGAGAGGAGAGAGAGAGAGAGAGAGAGAGAGAGAGAGAGAGAGAGAGAGAGAGAGAGAGAGAGAGAGAGAGAGAGAGAGAGAGAAGGAGTTGAGGTGAGAGAGGGGGGGGAGAAAGGACGAGGTGAGAGAGAGAGTGAAGAAGAGAGAGAGAGAGAGTGAGAGAGGGGGGAAGAGAGAGAGGAGAGAAGAAATGAGAGATGAGAGAGAGAGTGAAGGACGAGAGGAGAAGAGTGTAGCAGAGAGAGAGAGAGAGAGAGAGAGAGAGAGAGAGAGAGAGTGAAGGAGAGAGAGAGGGGGGGGGGAAGAGAGAGAGAGAGAGATGAGTAAGATATAACATTGTATCTTGCTGGACATTGTTACTAAGTGAATACGTTTTTTTGTATGTGATATGGTTAACGGCCGCCCGACAGTGCAGTGTAATACCTTTTTTTATTTTATTTTATTTTATTTTTATTTTTTCTATTTATTATTATTTTTTTTTTTTTTTTTTTTTTTGTGTGTGTGTGTGTGCTAATAACTAACTGTCCGTTTCTTCTCATTTCATTTTGGATGTGTTTATTACAATAAGCTGTGATTGTCACCAACAAAAAACAACAAAGGGTAAACATAAGAAAAAACAACAACAACATCGCGTCGCAGAATAACAAAAGAACAGATGCAAGAGTGTCACAAAGGGGCACCAGAAATCAAGCCGCAGTTATGAATATGCAAATCAGGACCAAAAGCCAACGAGAATGTTCATTAATGTTGCAATAATAAAGAGTGTAGAGAGACAAATGAGAGGCCAGCTGTAGCGAGACCAACTGTACAGCGTGAAGGCGTTCTAGTGTTATTTTTCTGGAGATTATTTCAAGGGCGAGCTTTCTTTCCCTTATTGTTAAACTTGATACGACGACAATAATTAAGTTTCTTTGCAATGCTTTGTGATTACGGACTTATGCCAAATGCTAGATGTGAGATTGAATGACGTGGTAACAAAAGAGAACGAATCCCACTAAAAAAGGAGAAAAAAAATTAATTAGTAGATTTTCAGAACCGGATCTGTGGTCTTTCTTCTAGAAAGGGTAAAGTAATATCTATCTTCACGCCCTAACCCCCATACCCTCACCCCCACCCCTGTCCCACATATACATACACCCAAAACACTTCTAACCCCCAGAATATAAACAACATACACGCCCGAAACGCCCCAACCCCAATAGATAAACAACTCCCCCCCCCCCCCAATAAATAAGCAGCACACACGCTCCCCCCCTTCCCAGAAAAAAAAAAAAAAAAAAAAAAAAAAATCTATATATATATATATTTATATATATATATACATATATATATATATATATATATATATATATATATATATATATATATATATACATATACACAACCATCAACCCACAGCCTCTAATACAAGCGAAGGCAACCCAGAGGAACAAGCAGAGGGCCCCAAGGATACCAGAAGAACACACGGCCACTCTAGTATACACACATACAGGAGAGTCGACTGCAGGATGGGTCTCTCGAGGAAGAAACACACAAGGATTCTCGACCATGAGTTCCTTTGGGGGAGCGGTGGATGCTTAAAGGAGGTGAAGAGACTCCTTACGCTGGGATGGTATGGGAGAAGGAAGAAGGGAGGGAGGGAGGAAGGAAGGGAGGAAGTAGGGGGAGAGGGGAGGAAGGAAGGGAGGGAAGAAGGGAGGGAGAAAGGGGGAGAGACGGAGGAACGGTGAGACAGAGATATAAAGGGATAAATATTCATATATATATATATATATATATATATATATATATATATATATATATGAATATATAAGTATAAATAGATAAACAAATACTGTATATATATACTGTGTATATATATATATATGTGTGTGTGTGTGTGTGTGTGTGAGTGTGTGTGTGAATATACATACATAAAGAGAGAGAGAGAGAGGGGGGGGGAGGAAGAGAGAGAGAGAGAGAGAGAGAGTCGAAGAGAGAGACGTAGAGAAGAGATGAGAGAGAGAGAGTGGCTAGAGAGAGAGAAATTGACGGCAAGAGAGGAGAAGAGAGGAGTTTGATGTAGGAGGGAGGTGCCGAGAGAGAAGACTAGAGATGAGAGAGAGAGAGGGGGAGAGAAAGAGAGAGAGAAAGAAAGAGAGAAAGAGAGAGAGAGAGAGAGAGAGAGAGAGAGAGAGAGAGAGAGAGAGAGAGAGAGAGAGAGAGAGAGAGATTTATACGTAGACTTTGGTATTGAAAAATATGAACATTCCAACAGCCGCTCCCTCGATATGTGAGCTGCTTCATCAGAGCTGCCATAGACCTGGAATCTCTTAACTTAAGGTTAAAATATATTCACTGAAACGGAATTTCTGTATCTGTTCTTTGTACTCGAATGTTATACGTTACAGCGAAAAAGTTTTTGCATATTGATATCAGCACAATATTTTGCATATTCATATGTTATTTCCTCGTGAAAAAAATGTTATGTTATAAAAATTTATATTATATAAAAAGTTATATTATAAAAAACTGTATATGAACATAAAATGATGAATTATATCCATAAGTAAGAAGTACTTCATGCACGCCATTAATATCTTCCTCGTTCGGGACGTAGTGTTTATCTCAACCCTGAATATCATACATAAAAGATGATATATATAAATGGTCAAATCATATTATGAACGCCACGCCTCTCATGTTAGCTTGTCTCTTTACCTCATTAACTCAGTCAAGTTAATATGGTAATGCCTCCTGTAACTCAAGCACAACTTCAGCAAGATGAAACATCCTTTAGGTTACAGCCAAAACACGTCTATTATGCTGTCGCTAAGCCTTTAAAGCACATTAATGAATTTGTAAGTCAATGAGCAAACAGGCACTAACGAGATCAGGTTGCAACATTTCAGATTTAGTAAACAATAAATAAGTAGTATAATTTGCCTTTGCAGTTACCAAAGTTATGCATGCAATCACCCATGCACTGTAGAACTGCCATTCTTGTGTATTCGCGTCCCTGGCTGACGAATCAACAGCCCCCGAATAGGAAACGGACTTGCAAGAATCGAGGTCCTTCGGCAACTGAGGATCGACGCGTGACATGGCCTTATCACGTACTAAGATATGAGTCACGTCCACCCATGTCAGCAGTGCCTGAATTAAGCGACAACAGACATAACGAATGTAAATGGTCCAACCCAAAAATCTGTAGCGATGAGCAGGCAATGCCCTTAAACTTGGCGAAGCTTCATCGCTCGGTTCGAATCGTGTCGAAGCTCCGTCGAGCGTTACTCCGAGTACATGCGAGCAGACACGCACGAGGGATTACCTCATAGAAAGGACCTCGCCTCTCCTTAGAAACGGGATTAAGAATGGAAGCGCTGAGTCTTTTAGTCTTTGCATTCTAAAAGGAGCGCAAAAGACTACCCACTAACCAATAGTGACACGTGACCTCTTCATTCAAGCACAGTTATCGTGAGGTTTTACAGTTAATAAAGATCAAAATCGAGGCAGCTTTGTAACTTTATATCCTAGTCTTTCATTTGAAATGTGAGTCTGAGTAAACAGTGTGAGATGATCCGATTAGTGTTGAATACACGTGGAGCAATAGTATGTTTAATGGTTGTTGTGAAAATGGGAATTCTACTCTTTTCATAGGTCATCATAGTAGTCTATCCTCGTAAGACTATTGTAATAAGCAGAGACTATTACCAATCGTGATACCAATCATTCCAGATCACGATACCATCCCGCAATAACAATGATACCACATCATTTTCCCTCGGCCCAAAGTCTCCTGCACCATAAGATTCCCCAATCACTATAGTGTCACCATCCGAATGCATCCAGCATAGGTCAAGGAAATTCGAAATCTTCCTTCCCTCCCCGAACGGCTTCCCGGCGCCCTCTAACGTCACTCAACGAGCCAGAAAATATAAACATAAGCCCCACCGTGGAAAACACAAGAACCCGTTATATCAGTCACGATAAACCTATAGTCTGGCCACGTTCTTCTTGCTGAACCCGAGAGGTTATAAAAGGATCATCAAAAAGAAAATCCTCCCCCAGCGGCCAAGCGATTCTCGACCCTAACAGCTCTTAGCTTTTGGGCCATTTTCCCCCCTAGCATACCGTCGATATTGTTTAACATTTCTTATTGCATAAGTCCCCCCTCAGTAAATCCCGTTTTCGCTCAAAGGGATAACTATGATAAATGGAATATCGAAAACCTATCTCGCTGAAGATGCTCATCGCTTTCTCGACTGCGGAATAGATATTTATTGTTCCTGTCTGGGTAATGTGAAAAGAGAAACTGGCAACTGGCAGCCTTGACGTCGTATATAAAGTGGTATCCGAAGTTTACATGCAAACTGTTATGGTCTTGTAAGATATGCAAACTACCACCTGAGTTTACATGGAGAGACATCACCAAAATGCCTCTCTTTCGATCTCGTGTCTAGTGGCGGCATTCTAGATGTCTCTAAGAACAGCTGGCATACGTCATGTAGGCAACCGCGCTGATATGAGGGAAGTTAGAGATGATGATGATAATGAGGATTATCATTTTAATAGATAAGGAAAATTATGGTGATAGAACCCATTATTGGGAATACATTATTGCAATCCATATTGTTATTGTTATTATTGTTATATTATGTAGTTTTCGATATTATTTGCATTATTGGTATTACGATTACGCTGATGATGTTAATGTCAATATCCATTATAATGATAATGATAATAATTTGAATAAGAGTAATGAAAGTGTAGTAAGGATAATAATGATCATCATTATCATCATCATTACTATTATCGTTATCATTATTATTATCATTGCTATAATTACTACATATGTTATTAATATTATTATCATAATTTTTATTGTTACAATCATTATTTTTATTATCATTATTATTATCATTATTATTCAAATCAGTGATAGTAGCAGCAGTACTATTACAATTGTTATCATTACTAATGTTGTTATCATCATTATTTTTATTATCATATTTATCATCATTTTTACCATTATTGTTAACATCATTATTATTATCATAATTTCTATCGTTATTATTATCATTATCCTTATCCTCATTTTATCCTCATTTGTATCGTTTTTGTTATTTAAGATAACTAGCACGGAATAAAACGAAATGAATTTTGAATATGCCTACGTAATTTTATTCAATCAACTACTCTACAGAATAAGTGGCTTTTAGGTTTGTCAAATCTATCATGTTTAAGCTAACCAACTTAGGGCCATTAGTCTGTGTGTGTGTGTGTGTGTGTGTGTGTGTGTGTGTGTGTGAGTGTGTGTGTGTATGTGTGTGTGTGTGTATGCGTGTGTGTGTGTGTGTTAGCGCGAGTGCGCGCGCGTAAATTCCCCCTCAAAAAAAAGTTAGTTCCCTTCCGCCAACAAATAACGCCGCGCGAGGGGACACGGCCTCCCCCTCCAGACGCTCATCTCAGC
>NW_028234434.1:10230578-10233078 GCF_977035675.1 Penaeus japonicus
TGCCTTGCTTTGAATACTCTCGCCTCACTTGGATGCCTTGCTTTGAATACTCTCCCCTCACTTGGATGCCTTGCTTTGAATACTCTCCCCTCACTTGGATGGCGTGTCCCCCGTCTTATCTACAACTTCTGGACAAGGTAAATCACCGTGCTAGTCGATTAATAAACAACTGAAAATATCCTAACCCATCCTTCAGCACCTATACAACACAAGAGAAATGAAACTGGCCTCACAGTATTCTGAAAAGTCACCTTTGGAGACAGCCTTTGGCTACGGCCGCTGATAAAGTGATAACAACACCAATTTATAACACAAAAGGTCAAGCTGCTAGTGAGGTCAGCGTAGAGATGCCGAGATCAAGGACATGGACAATGACATGCACCAGCGATCGTTCCTGCCTCACTTCACCTGTTTCTCTAGACATGACTTACACCAGATCAGTACAAAATATTAAACAAACATTAAATAATTGGTTGCTCTACTTACACATATATTTGTGTGCCTTGTATTTGTATAACCTTCATGTATGTGCATGTATGTAAGATCACACTCCCTTTGATAACAAGGATAAGCAAGATGTATTTATGTAATGTATTTGTGAAACTGAAATAGGTAGTTAGCTTTAAGACAGGAATCATTAAACAATGCTTACTTTAGCTTTGCATGTGTGCACAGGCATCGTGGGAAACTTGTGCACGAATTACTTTTATGACCAGAAAAGAGAGAGAGAGAGATAGCGAGAGAGGAATAGAGAGAGACAGAAAGAAAGAGAGAGAGAGAGAAAGAAAAAAAAACATGGAGAGAGCGAGAAAGAATTAGGGAAAGAGAGATAAAGTCAAAGAGAGAGAAAAAAAACAAAAGAGAGAGAGAGAGAGAGAGAGAGAGAGAGAGAGAGAGAGAGAGAGAGAGAGAGTGAAAGATCAAAATTCAAAACCACAGACAACAAAACAAGAAAAAGTCACTCGCCCACACAAAGAGATAGAGAGAGAGAGAGAGAAAGAAAAAGAAGAGCGAAAGAGGCGAGAGAGCGAAAGGAGGCTATTTGTGGCCTAAATGCACTTCGAGAATTCCATCAGACGTTTCATCCAATCATGAATCTTTGATCTAATCATCACTTCGGCCTTTCTCCTTTTTATTATCCTTCGCTTATTCTCCTGTTTCTGTAGCATGTTTTGATCTCTCCGATTTGTTTTATTTATTATAGGACAGTCTGTCTCTGTCTCTGCCTGTCTGTCTGTCGGTCTGTCTGTCTGTCTCTTTCTATCTCTCTCTCTCTCTCTCTCTCTCTCTCTCTCTCTCTCTTTCTCTCTTTCTCTCTTTCTCTCATTCTCTCTCTCTCTCTCTCTCTCTCTCTCTCTCTCTCTCTCTCTTTCTCTTTCTCTTTCTCTCTCTCTCTCTTTCTTTCTCTCTCTCTCTCTCTCTCTCTCTCTCTCTCTCTCTCTCTCTCTCTCTCTCTCTCTCTCTCTCTCTCTCTCTCTCTCTCTCTCTCTCTCTCTTTTTCTCTCATTCTCTCCCTTCATCCTCCATCCTTTGTTTCTTCTGTTTCCATATTCATCCAAATTGCAACCTTTTATCTATTGTTTATTAATTTTCTCTCCCTTTCGTCATCTTCATTTCCCTTTCGTTTTTCTCTCTTTCATATTCTTCTCTTCATCTTCGTTATTTCCTTCATTCTCCACTCCTTTATTCCTCTGTTGTTGCTGTTTTCTTGTTTCTCTATCTTTACCCTTCTTTTCTATCTCTTCTTTAATTCTTCTTATTTCTCCTTCCTATCTTCCTTCCTCGTGTTTATATTTCCTGTTTTCCTTCCCTTTTTTTTTCTTTTTGCTCGCATCCATCACCTTCTTCTTCCTGTCTCCACCTTCTCCTCTTCCTTCTCCCCCTCCTCCTCCTCCTCCTCCTCCTCTTCTTCCTCCTCCTCCTCATCTCCCCTTCGCTAACTCAATCATAGTGCGTGCGTCGTGTCAGCGTTTTGGGACTCTCTCTCCCCTCCCCTTCTTTCCTCTCCCCTCCTCTTCCCTCATTCTCCTCTCCTCCTCTTCCTCCTCCTCCTCCTCTCCCTCTTCTTCCTCCTCTTCTCTTACCTCACTCCTCTCCTCCTCTTCCTTCCTTTCCCTTCTCCTCTCCCCTCCCCATCATTGTATCCATCTCCCCTTCGCTAACTCAATCATAGTGCGTGCGTCGCGTCAGCGTTTTGGGACTCTCTCTCCCCTCCCCTTCTTTCCTCTCCCCTCCTCTTCCCTCATTCTCCTCTCCTCCTCTTCCTTCCTTTCCCTTCTCCTCTCCCCTCCCCTTCTTTCCTCTCCCCTCTGCTCCTCCTCTCCCTTCTTTCCCCTTTTCTCCCCTCCTCTTCCCTTCCTCTCCTCTTCTTTCCTCTACTAACCATTTTTCTTTCCCTACCCCCAACCCCTATCCTATATACCCAACCCTAAACCCTTCTTATCCTCCTTCTCTCTTCTCCTTTTCCCCCTACCTATCCTTCCTTCCCCATCCCCTCCCC
>NW_028234434.1:10245578-10257918 GCF_977035675.1 Penaeus japonicus
TTTACTCGGGGAAAGAGAGATAACCGGAAACAGAGAGACAGACAGAAAGTGTGTGTGTGAAAGAGAGAGAGAGACGGAGACAGAAGCAAAGAGAGAGAGAGAAAGAAAAAAGGAATGAGAGAGAGAAAAAAAGAGACGTGTCCATCGATGCATCCACAGCCCTCCACTCCACAAGGTGCCTCCGCATGGGGCACAGAATACAGGGAAGATGTTACAGTCTCCAGGCAGGCACTGTGAGAGGCTGGAGATACAAATCTCTGGGATGCTGTGTAGGGAGAGGATGAGGAGCGCGTAGGAGGAGTAAGGCTCTTGAGATGGAAGAATCTGAAGAGTTCAAGATGCTTTGTTGAGATTACAAATACGGATGGAGGGGCGCAGAGAGGAACGGGAAAGAGAGAGAGAGGATGAAAAGCGTGGAGGAGTGAGAAAGTGGTATGAAAAAGAGGAAATGGAAACGAACAGATGACAGGAAAAAAAGAACAAGCGGAAGAGAAAAAGAAGGAAAGGGAGGGAAACTAAAGAAAAGACAAGTAAAACCATACGTAAAAAAACAACAACAACTGAATTCAGCAAAGGAAAACAATATAAAAATGTTTAACAAAAAGGATGAAGCAATCTAGAGCGAAAAGGGTTATGGTATGAAGTAAGTCACAGAAATACTGGAAGAGCGAATAATAAAAAAAAAAAATTAAAGGAAAAAAAAAAGAGGAAAGAATGAAAGAGGCAGAGAAGAAGAGGCTGTAGAGAGAAAAACTGAGAATTGGAAAGGAAAGCAAAACGGAAAAAAAGGATAATAATGATTCTAAAATAAAAATCATAAAGAAGATGAGAAAAAAATATAAAAGGGGAAGCAAAAAGTAAGATAAAGAAGTGATGATTAAAGATAAACGGTGATAAATAAGATCAATATAAAACGAGACAAAGGAATGAAAAAGAAGAAAGAGATAAGGAAGAGAATAGGAGAGAAGGGGGGAGGAGGAAGAAAGAAAAAGGGGGAAGCAAACGGGGCATAGGAATGAAAGAGAAGTAAGAGATGAGAAAGAGAGAGAAATCGGGAAGGAAGTGAGAAAAGGAAAGAGAGGGAGGGGGGGGAGGGGAGAGAGAGACGGTAGCAAAGACTGAGAGGGGGGAGAGAGAGGTAAGAATGAGGGAGAAAAGATGAGACAGAAACGAGGTAGCGAGAGAAATAGAACAGACAGGAAAAGAGAGACTGGGGGGAAAAAATGTAAAGAAAAGAGAAAGGAAAAGAGAATAAAAAAAAAAAAAAAAATAGAAATGGCAAAAGGAAAAGAAAGAGACGAAGGAAAATACGATAACAATTGAAAATGAAAAAAGGAAGGAAGAAAACACACGATAATGAATGAAAACAAAAAAGGGCAAGGAAAGGGGTAAAAGCACGAAAAAACATGAAAACAAAAGAAAACAATGAAACATAAAAGGAATAAATAAGAAAAGAAACTACAGACGAATAAGACGAACAGGAGAGAGAAGAGAGGAGAAAAAGAATAGAATAAAAGAATAAGATCAGAAAAAAAAACATATGAGAACAGACAAAGGAACAAAGGAGAGAGGAAAAGATTTCCTTGAAGAAGCGAAAAATAGGATAGATAGGAAGAAGAAAGAGAGAGAAAGAAAAAAATACAATGAAGAGAAGATAAGAAGGGGAAGAACACGAGAGACAAAAGAAGAAAAATAGAAATAGAAGGGAAGATGATAAAAAAAAAAGCAGGAGTCTCTCTGAATCAGCGAGATAGGAAAATAGGATGATTAGAAGAAATAGAAATAAGGAGAAGAATATGAAGAAACAAGAGAGAGAAATAAATAAAAAGATGTAAACGAGAAAGAGAAATAAAGAAAAGGAAGTAAACGAGAGACAGAAATGAAGGAAAGGAAGTAAACGAGAGACAGAAATGAAGAAAAGGAAGTAAACGAGAGACAGAAAGGAAGAAAAGGAAGTAAACGAGAGACAGAAATGAAGAAAAGGATGTAAACGAGAGACAAAGGAAGTAAACAAGAAACAGAAATGAAGAAAAGAAAATGAACGAGAGAGAAATGAAAAAAGGAAGTAAACGAGAGAAAGTAGAGAAAATAAAAGAAAGGGAAGATAACAAATGAAGAAAAAGAAAAAGAAATAAAGAAGGCAATATAAGAATTAATAAGGAGTCTTTCTGAATCAGCGAGAGAGAGGATAAAGAGGAGAGATAGAATAAAAAAAATAAAAAAAAGAAAGGAGAAGGATACGAGACACGAAAGAAGAAATAGAAGAAGGAAGCAATAATAAAAAAAATAGGTTCTATGAATCAGCGAGAGATAGGATAGAAGAGGTAAAAAAAAAAAAAGAAAAACGAAAAAAAAGAAAAGAAGGAGGACATAAGAGAACAGAAGAAATAGAAGAAGGAAGCAATAATAAAAAAAAATAGTCTCTCTCTGAAGCCACGAGAGATGGGATAGAGAGACGAAGAAGAAAAAAACAAGGAGACAAGAAGAGAAAGAAGAATAAAAATAAAAAGAAGAAGAAGAGACAATAGGACCAAGAAAGGAAGGAACACGAAGGAGTCTCTCTTTCTGAAGCCGTGAGAGATAGGATCTCCAAATGATTGTGTTGTGGGATGAATTTTCCGTTTTCCGCCGATATGACTCTGTCAGAAGACCCAAAGACGCTGTAATTTTGTGCGTGAGATTGGATACGTATTTTTCCCCTCTTCCATTTTTCCCCCTTTCCCCTCCCCCCCTCCACCCTTTTTTTTTCTTTTGTGAGGGGAAAAGACTTGACAGGGGAGGAGGAGAAGGAGGAGGAGAGGGAGAGAGAGAGAGAGAGGGGGGTGGAGAGAGGGAGAGAGAGAGACAGACAGAGGGGAGGAGGGAGGGAAGGGGGAGGGAGAGGGAGGGAAGGGGGAGAGAGGGGGGAGAAAGAGTGAAGAGAAAGAGAAAAGGAGAGGAGAGAGAGAGGGGTGGGGTAGAGAGAGAGAGAGAGAGAGAGAGGGAGAGAGAGAGAGAGAGAGAGAGAGAGAGAGAGAGAGAGAGAGAGAGAGAGAGAGAGAGAGAGAGAGAGAAATAGAGAGAGAGAGAGAGGAACCTTTGCATATTTATCATTTTTTGTGTGTTTATGGAGCGTTGGCTGTTGTCATAAAGGAAGGAATGTGCGTAAGTTTTCTCTTTTTCTCGCTGCGAATGAAGGAAGCAGATGGGGAGGAGGAGAATGGGGAAGGGTGGGAGAGGAAGGAGAGGGAGGGGAAGGGTGGGAGAGGAGAGGGAGGGGAAGGGTGGGAGAGGAGAGGAGAGTGGAAAGAGGGAGAGAGAGAGGAGCGAGAAAGTGGTAGAAAGTAAGAGAGGGAGGGAGAGAAAAGCAGAGAGAGAGAGAGAAAAAAGAGGTAATCCATGGAGAGAGATAGAAGGAGAGACGCAGAGAGAGAAAGAGATAGAGAGAATGAGAGAGAGAAAGAGAATGAGGGACAGAGACAGAGAGAAAGAGAGAGAGAGAGAAAGAGAGAGAGAAAAAAAGAGAGAGAGAGAGAGAGAGAGAGAGAGAGAGAGAGAGAAAGAGAGAGAGAGAGAGAAAGAGAGAGAAAGAGAGATAAAAGAGAGGAACAAAAAAAGAAAAAAAAAGAGAAAGACTAAGACAAGGACTAACAACAGAATCCCTACCTCATATCCATTACCAACAGCTTCCAGCCATGTTTACCCACAAAACCACACTCACAACCTCTTTTTTTTTTTATCTCCCCCCCCCACCCTACCCGACCCCACCCACCCCAACCCAATCTCTCTCCATTTTTACCTCCAGCCAATATCTAATAGAATGCAACATCCCTGCAAGCCTCGGGGGATGTGCTGTTGCTGAAGCTGCCAGTCCGTCAGTCAGTACAGGAGCAAGAGTGACGAGAGAGTGAGAGCTCTTCCTATGATGCGTCCAACCCAGCCAGTCCCGGTGAGGGCGGTGCTCGGTCGGTCTGTGTCGTTGGACTCGGGTGAGATTTGCATGCAGGGGGAGAAAAAAAAGGGGGGGGGGTGTTATTGCATGAGCGGATGGGATTTTTTTTCTATATTTCTGTTGTTTTTTTTTTTTTTTTTTTTTTTTGTAAATCTCTCACTTTGTTTCATCTGTTTGTCTGTTTGTGTACCTCTCTCTCTCTTTGTCTATCTATCTATCTATTTATTTATCTATCTATCTCTCAATTACTCTCTCTCCTTCACCTTCTCCCTCACCCTCACCCTCTCTCTCTCTCTCTCTCTCCATTTCCCTTCACCCCCCCCTCTTTCTATCACTCTCACTCTCCCTCTCCCCACCTCCATCTCCCTCCCTCCCCCTCTTTCTATCACTCTCACTCTCTCTCTCTTTCCCCATTCCTCTCTCTCTGTCTCTCTCTCTCTCTCTCTCTCTCTCTCTCTCTCTCTCTCTCTCTCTCTCTCTCTCTCTCTCTCTCTCTCTCTCTCTCTCTCTCTCTCTCTTTCATCGCATCACAATCCTTTTTGAAGCCGTAAATCTACCTTCGTAATTGTTTATTTTCAACGCCAGACAAACAGCGTCCAAAGCACAAGAACACAATAGTCTGCAAGTAAACAAAGCGGTAATTTGCCCAGCTGCTCGCGTACAGAGTCAATGCAATTAGGGACGATTGACTAAAAAACGGATTCACACTTAATTAAAAGCCAAATATTGGAAGTTGATTAACTCGTTCTACGTGTTCGGTCGCTTAGGTCGAAACTCCTGTAATGAGGGATTGCTTCTTTCGACTTTATACATTCATTGCATTGGCTATATATATGCGTCCATCTAATCTCCTCGATTTAAGAATGTAATCTAATGTAATGTCAGGTAATGTAAATTTGTGTGTCGTTTTCTGAGCTTTGTCCCGGTCGTTTGACTTGCTACTTTATCAAATATACGATTATTGTTTGAATGAATAGCAAGCACAAAGGGAGAACTTAATTTTAAGAAAGCTTTGAAATCATCCTCGTCGCTATTGCAAATGGCTTTGATTTTGATGTTGCTTTGTGTCAAGATGTTGTTTGTTTTTTCGTATGTTGTTTGCGTCACTATTATTAACGAGATAAATAATGTAAATAATGTAATGTTATTATCATCTTTGTATGCATATCATTTTTATGATCACTATAACTATTAGAGATATCATCTTTAAAAATTTAATTGCAATGTTGAATATCATTGTCATTACAATTTATGTCATATGAATTGTTATCAGTACTGATATCATTATCATAAAGTCGCTTGACCATCGTTATTGTTACTCCCATCATTATTATCATCATTATCATACTATTAATATCATATGATTATTGTTACTGTCATGACTATAAATGTCACTAAGATCCAATAAATGTCACTATTACTAATAATGTCATTATCATTATTGTTATTATTATTATTATTATTATAGTAACCATCAACATGGTTACTAGTAGTAGTAGTGGTAACAATCGTAATAGTAATAATATCAGTATCACTATTGCTTGCAATATTGCTGGCATTATCATTGCAATATACTGATTATCATCTGTGATCATTGTTATGCTTATGATAAGAAAATCATATTCATTATCTCAGTAAGTATAATAACAGTTTGATTTCTATGGCTCCTGTTGCTGTTGTCAGCTATTGCAATTATTGTTATTGTCATCACTGCTTTCATATTTGTTCGTTAGGGTATTATTAGCATTATCACAGTTTTTGTTATTATCGAAATATATATGATTGACTAATCTAACTAGCACAGGTATATTGAATCACAAATGACCGAGGAAAAATGTGTATATATGTGTGTATGTGTGTGTGTGTGTATATATATATTATATAGATATATATATATATATTATATATAATATATATATATATATATATATATTAATATATATATATATATATATTATATATATATATATAGTATATAATATATATATTATAGGTGTGTGTGTGTGTGGTGTGTGTGTGTGTGTGTGTGTGTGTGGGTGTATGTGAATGTGTATGTGTATGTATGTATGTAATATTTTTTTTTTTTTTTTTTTTTAAATAATATATAATAAATAATTATATATATAATATTAAAATTAATATATATATATATATTTATTTATATATATATATATTATATATGTAATGTTAAACATATAATACAGTATATATATCAATGTGTATAAATATATATATATTTTTGCAAATATATATATATGGTAAAAAAAAAAAAAAAATTATATATAATATATTATTTATATACATATACACACACATATATATACACATATGTGTGTATATATATATATATATCTATAATATATATATTTATATATATATATATTATATATATATATATTATATATATATATATATAATGCATATACATATATATATTATATATAAATATATATATAAAATATATATTATATATATATACTATATATATATATATAAAAAATATATATTATATACATATTTATATATATACATATATATATAAATACATACATATATATATATATATATATATATATATATATATATATATATATATATATAAATTCCCAATATGTGTTTAAAAATAATATAAATTGGTTGTGTGTGTGTGTGTATGTATATATATTATATATATATATATAATATATCATATATATATATATTATATATATATATATTATCCAATATGTGTATATATGTGTGTGTGTGTATGTATATATATATATATATATATATATAGATAGATATATATAAATCCTATTAATTAAATATATATATATCTTAAAATATTAAATACACACATATTTGTATATATATGTGTGTGTGGGGGGGGGGGGGGGGGGTTGGGGTTTTTTTGTTTTTTTTTAGGGGGGGGGTTGGGGAGGGGGGGTGTGTATGTATGTATATACATATATATATATATATATATATATATATATATATATATTATTTATCTATATTTATGTATTTATGTATGTTTATATTATATATAAAACTCTATATATATATATATTATTGTTTATATATATATGTATTTATGTATGTTATATTATATATATATATATATATATATTATATATATATATTATATATATATATTTATATATGTATGTATATGATATCAAGCAATATATAATATATATATATAATATATATATATATTATATATATATATCTATATATATATGTATGTTATGTTCACTATGCATATGTAACATTATATATTGCCATACTATATATATATATATATATATCATATATACTATTAATATAGTGATAATATATATGTATATCTAAATATATATAAATATATAGATATAATATAAATCTAACCAATACATATATAAGTTAATATATATATATATATATCTAATATAGTATATAGTCTATATATATATATATATATAATATATTATAATATCAAATATATAATATTATTATATATATATATATATATATAGTATATATATATATCTATATCTTATATATATATCTAAACAAAATATATGTGTGTGTGTGTGAGTTTTCCTCTGTTTCCTCCTTTCGCCTACCTCTTTTTACTCTTTACACCTCCTCTAATCCCTCTTATCTCCGGCTCTCCTTTCTTTTCTCCTCTGCTCTCTCTAATCTTCATTTATCTAGTTCCTTTTTCCTTAACCTATTCACACTGCACTAATCAATAACAAATATCTTTGTGTCTCTCCAACGAAAACCCTCTAAATCTCCTGCTTCCCACCCCACGTCCTTTCCTTCCCCACATCTTCCTCCTAAAATCTTCGTCTACTCCTTCTTCTCTTTTCTCCTCCATTCAGCTATTCCCATCTACCCATACTCTACGCACTACATTTAAATATTTTCTTCATCCTAACGCAATTCATTCCCTTCCACCTCTATCCTCTCCCCCTATCACTCATACATCTCTCGAGTCTTAGCTTAAGTCCTCTATTTCCCTTCCTTCCATCTCTCTTCCACTCCCCTTTCTCATCCATTTCTCCCTACCTCCCTACCCTTTCCCTTCCACCCCATCCTACCCACAATCTTCCGCTCCCCTCTCTCTCCATACTCCTTTCTCCTGCTCCTCTGCTCCTCCTTCTCCTCCTCCTCCCTCTCCTCCACATCCTTCTTCCGTACAAGTGTTCGGTTCGTGCGAAAATATGATGTCGAGATTGGGGGGCGGTTCAGATGATCGCCCATTAAATTACATGAACTGAGGAACCCAACAAGGCAAGGCAAGGAATGGATTCCCTTTGCGTTGGCATACTTCGTTTGGCTAAATAGGGTGTGGGTGGGTGGGGGGGAGAAAGGGGGGGGGAGGGGGGGTTGGGGTGGGGGTGCGGGGGGGTAGGGGGGGGGGGTGGGGGGTGGGGTGGGGGGGTGGGTGGGGGGGGGTGGGGGGGGGGGGAGGAGGGCGGGGGGGGTGGGGGAGGGGGGGGAGGGGGGGGGGGGGGGGGGGGGCGGTGCGGGGGGGGGGGTGGGGGGGGGGGGGGGGGGGGGGGGGGGGGTGGGGGGGGGTGGGGTGAGTGGGGGGTGGGGGGGGGTTGGGGGGGGGGGGGTGGGGGGGGGGGTGGGGGTAGATGTGATGGTGGGTGATCTCTCTCTTTCTCTTTTAAATTTACTCTCGCTCTTCTCCTTTTTTTCTTTATCTCTCTCTTTCTCTCCTCTCTCTCTCTTCTTTCTCTCTCATTACTTCTTCTCTCTCCCGGCCCCCCCTCCTCTCTCTCCATTTTTTTTTACTTCCTCTTTCTTCCCCCCCTATCTCACTTCTCCACTTTTCGTCCTCTCAATGCTTTCTCTCTCTCTCTCTCTCTCTCTCTCTCTTCTCTCTCTCTTCTCATCTCTCTTCTCTCTTACCTCTCTCTTCTCCCCTCCTACTCTCTCTCTCTCTTCTTCATCCTCCCTCTATGTCAACTCTCTCTTTTACCCCGCTCTCCACGCCCCCCATACATCTCATCTCTCTTACCTCTCTTCTCTCTCTCTCTCTCTCTATCTCTTCAACTCACTCTCTCTTTCTCTTCTCTTCTCACTCTCTCTCTCTATCTAACTATCTATCTAAGACTACTCTTCTAATCTCTCTCTCTCAATTCTCTATCTATTATCTAATCTATCTATCTCTTTCTGAGGACTATTAAAAATATACACACATCACAATGCAAGATAGTGATATATCCTTCTAGCAGGAGTCACTGGTGTGTCTTCTTTACGCCGGGACTATTCAGGTCAATCTTTAGGATGGGTAATTAGCACCTAGGTGCTCTAATTATGCTGGCCCATCAAGAGTATCTTTGTCTGGACATGCCATAATCAGACTACTTCGCCGTAACTCCAATGGGACTGCAAGAGGGGAAACTTCATATAAACTTGGTATTGGAAAACTACCGAGCCGGGATCGAAGAGATTATCGTTCCACTGGTTCTTGCTGTTTAACTGTGTGTGATAGATTATTATTACTGTGAATTTATGCTGGAGTGGTAAAATAATCTATGTTTATAAAATCGCAGAATATCTGCGTTGTGAACAGAATAACTTGAATTGTATAAACCAATGTTGGGGTGGATCATATACTATTGTGAGGGTTATCGTTTTCAACATACTAGGAACCATTACTCTTCTTAATTAAATATATCTATTTATACTCCTCTTCTCTTGTGTGGTGCGCGCAGTGTGTTGCGGTGAGATGTGATCAGGGCTAGATCGGAAATCAGGCATCTACTAGTAGCGTAGTGGTCTCAGTGTGAACACACCCATCATGTTCTACCCAGACCTGTAGGGTCAGATGTTTAGCCTTTTTGGCTAAACGCTGACTAATTCCATATTTTTGTCCATAGTGGTTGAATCTAGAGAGTGTTAGGTGCGTAAGATTGAGAGAGTGTAAAATAGAACTAGATAGAGAAAGAGAGTAGGGTGAAGCGAAGCTAGAGAACGATAGAGAGTGTAAATGCGAAAGATCGAATCACGGAGCGAGTGATAGCGAGCTAGCCGAATAGAGAGGAGCGAGGACGGGATGTGGGGTGGGGGTTTACGTGAATTGACTGCACATCGGACCAACCAAACCCCCAAAGGTAAAAGCAAAAAACTAAGTGCAAGAGAGACCTCACACCCCACCTGGCAAACACCAACCGCCCCCGTTGCTTTCCGACACATAACCCCAATGAAAAAGCACACAACCATAGCCCACCACTCACATGGCAATTAAAACAACCACAACACGCCCAGTGATCTAATCAATGTGAAATCCTAAACATTATTGATCCATGTGTTCATCATGCAGTAGTAGGTCTATGTAATATTTCCGGCCTCAACATAACCCAATATTATCCTTTCAAAAAGAAGTAATCCAGTTTCAGATGTGGAAGAGGATGTAAAACATATGATGTTGGTTATTTACATCGAGCACTTTACGTGTCGGGACTCACTTGGATCGATGAAACTAAGACCCTGAGATTGCAGTTCTGTTGTTGCATAGCGTGAATACATATATGTATGGTGGGAAAAATCCATCTTTCGTGGGGTCTTTAAACCGCTCAATAAGGGGGTCGTTACTGTAACTGTGGGGAACTTACTACGTCAACATGGGGACATACAAGCATGATATTGTTTAAACAAAAACGCCCTTATAGATGTACCCTTATCCCGCCCCAACGAGAGTAACTACTACCGCCAACGTGGTGTGTGAACTTCTACCGCCTTCGTGATGGTACTATAAACGCCTTCGTGAGGTCACATTATACGCTTCGGAAGTGTAACTTATATCCTTGTGAGGGTCAATTATACCGCCTCGTGATGGTAACTTATACGCCCTTGAGAGGTAATTATATCTGAAATACTTGGGGTCATTTTACGCCTTTAGTGGAGGTACTTATCGCCTCTTGGGACTCATTATCTGTTCTTATGCCTATCCTGGTATTGTTACTCGGTGTCAGTTGCTACTATTGTTTCAGCCTTTATAATCGTAGTTCTAGTTATGATGATGATATATAATGATAATGGTGTAATAGTGATTATAACGGTGATAAAGATAACATTAATGACAATGATGATAGTGAATGAAGATGATTATGATAATGGAAGTGATCATAGCAGCAATAGAAGTAACAATGATGATAATGATGATGATAATGATAAAATATGATGATGAAAATGGTGATAATATAAATAATTATGATGATACCAATAATAACAACGATAATAATGATAGTAATAATAATGACAGTGATGATAATGATAATGATGATTCTGATCATAATAATGATGATAATATTGATAATTCTAATAATAGTAATAATGACGATGAAAATAACGATGATAATAATGATAATAACAATAAACATAAAAAATGAAAATGATAATACCATCACCAATAGCGATAATTGAAATGATTATGATAATAACGATAAACAAAAAATGTAAAATGAACGACAAGAAAATGAGCAAGGAACAGATGACAGGGAGGAAAATTGAATAAGGAAAAAGGGAAGACGAGAGACGGAAGAGAAGACATAGAGGGGAGAGATGAAGGAAAAGTAAAAATAGAATGAGAACCTCGCGATTCTGAGAATAACGAAGATTCGAGAATAATAATAAGAAGAAGAGGTAAAAAACAAAGGAATAAAAAAAGGAGAAAAGGGAATACGGGGAAAAAAAGAGTTATAGAAGAACGGGGGAGGTAGAGAATGGATTAAAGACTAAAGAAAGAAGAGAGAGAAAGAGGGGAGGGAGAGAATCTCTCAGAGAATAAAAAGGAGGAGAAAGCGACGTAGGGTGAGAGACATAGAGAAAAAGAGAAAAGAAAAGGGGGATTGAAAGACAACGAAGAAGAAGAAGAAGGACTAGCGGTGAAAAGGAGAGAAAGGCAAAGAAAATTCGTATTCGTATTAAGAATATGAGGCATAGGCAAGCGAGAAGGAGAAAGAGAAATAGGTACAAGAGACAGAGACAAGAGAAGGAGAAAGGGGAAGAGGAGCAGAGAGAAGGAAGCGAAACAGGCACAAAAGAAAGAGACATAAAACTGAAGTGATATGTATGATAGTCTATGTAAGTGAATGTATCGTTTTATAATTGAAAGAATTCCATTTATTAAATGAAATACATATAATCAATTTGATATGAAAATAAGGATTTCATGAACGAAACCAGAGGTGAACAACAAAGGTGAAACTTAACCTCTTACGGACCGCCGTTTTTTTTTGTTTTTTTTTTGTTTTTTTTTGTGGCACCTCGCCTTCAAATACGTGTTATACAGCAATTCTGCCCATTTGAATAATAATGATAATAATAATAATTTAGGGTGTGGTGACAGGCTCCAAGTCAAATTATGGTAGTCTGTTTATTGTGCTTCTAAATCACCCCACCCCCCACCTGTGTGCAAGGAAT
>NW_028234434.1:10267907-10272907 GCF_977035675.1 Penaeus japonicus
TATATAACATACACATATACACACATCAATATGCAAAGAATACATGAATATCCCATTCTAGCAAGCGAGGCAATCCTGGTGTGTCTCTCTTACGCCGGGTCATATCAGGTCAACCTTTATGGATGGGTAATTCGCACATAGTTGCCTCCTTAATTATGCTGACCATCAAAAGAGCTGAATACCTTTGTCTGACATGCCCTTACATTCCAGACTACCTTCCTGCGTAACTACCATTGGGAACTGCAGATGGGAAACTTCCATATAATAGGGATATCTGGAACATACAGACAGACCGGGATCGACTGAGTTACTAGTTACACCTGGTTTCTCTGCCTGTTTATATGTGTCGTGATAGATATTATTACTGTGATCATTATGCTGTAGTGTATATTATCTATCGTGTATCATAACCTCAGATTATCTGCGTTGTGAAATAAACCTGAATTGTATAAACCATATGTCTGGGATCATATACCTATTTGTGTGGGTTATTAGTTTCAACATACTAAGACACCCATTACTCTCTCTCTCTATCTACCTATATATCTATCTATCTCTCCCTCTCTACCTTGTGTGTGCGCGCGTGTGTGTTTGTGTGTTGTGATCAGGGTATCGGTAATCAAGTGCATCTGCCTAGTTAGCTATGGATCTCAATAAAAACTGACTAATCTCCATTTTTTTTGGTCCATAGCTGGAGGATGAGAGAGAGTGTTTGCGTGCGTAAGATAGAGAGAGTGAAATATAGAACTAGAGAGAGAAAGAGAGATAGGGGGAGCGAAAGAGAGAGTAAGATAGTGTAAAAGAGATAGATAGAGAGAAAGGGAGAGGGGGAGAACGAGAGAGACAGAAAGAGAAAGAGAGGGGGGGGGGGGGGGGGGGGGGGGGGGGGGGGGAGGGGGGGGGGTAGGGGGGGGTGTGGGGGGGTGTGGGTTGGGGGGGGGGGGGTGGGGTAGTTAGGGAATAGGAATTGGGGGGGTTGGGAGGGGTTTGGGTTTGGGGGGGGGGTTAGGGAACTTGTCTGCTAATCGTTCAAACAAAAAAACACATATGGTACAAAGCAATTAAATCTATGGGCCATAAGAACATACACACACATACCTGGCATTCCAACAAACCGCACCGTTGACCCTTTAAGAATAATAACAACAATAAAAAAGAACCCAGAAATTAGCCAACCATATCAAAGGCCTCATTATCTCATCATCATAATCGCACCAGGTAGCTATCAAGGGCGATATCATTATCATTATCGCCTAACTGGGTAATCAGGCAAAACAAACCAGGTGTTGTTTTTTGGAGCAGGTTTGGTGGTTTGGGAGCAGGTTGTGGTTTTGGGTATAAGTGCGAAGGTGTTTGGAACAGTATGTGCCCGGACGATAACTTTTACGTTATTTTTTTCCTATCATAAAGATGTAATTAAAGTATGATGATGTGGTAGGGTTGTAAATAAGAGGCTGGTGGCTACTTCGTGCTTCTTTTTCGTGTCGGGATTGATTTGATTTGATTTGATATAGTTTATTTGCAGAACAGTTTACATGCCCTGCAAAAAGCCAGGGTAAGATGTCACGCATCTATCCAAACTGGCTAAGCTTCTATTGCGTTATGGGCTTAGTCAAGCACAAATCTTACATACCTGAGGGGCTGCATTATTCTAGTTAACATATATACATGTTTTATCTGGTAGGTAAAAAAAAAAACTTTTATATCACTGATCATGTCAAAGACAAACCAATGTCTATGATAAAATTAATATATGGTGAACATTAAAATCTCCACAAAATAACAAAGCATCATTATGTAACATATTATCAGGAGGTTTAGGTACCTCTGCACTATCATGCGGATTATATTCATTAACAAAAATTATGGTTTTGCCATCAAGAAATAATTTAACACCGAGATATTCAGCACATGTGTCACGTTTGTCATCGATCACTTTGGATGGTATGGAGTTCTTAATATATATGGCAAGCCCTCTTGTAGAGGGATTAGCCATATTAGGTTTGTCGTAATAAGTGTATCCCGCAATTTTTGCATAGCGAGCACTAATTAGTTCAAGTAATTGTTTCAAATAATTACTTGGAGCCATCGGTCGTTATCTGATCATTTCCAAGGTCCATTATCGGATGCAAATCGACGGGCGGTGTGGGCTGTTGTCGCTCCAGGAGGGTGACCATCCTTTCCTGGAATTTAGATTGTTGGACCATTTGCTGTTGTATCATGAACATCATTTGGCCCTGCTGGTGCATCATCAGTTCCATCTGCTTAAGCAGTGTTTGCAGCATTTCCTTTATTTCGCGGTTAGACTCTTGTTTATCTTGTTGCAACGCGGGCGGTGCTGGGGCTGGAGTTAGAACCGGAAGTAGAGTTGAGGTGGGCACTGGAGACTGCCCTAGGGTTGGGTTTGGTGTTGCAGGAGCTGGTGCTCCTGTTGGTGTTGGTGCTTGCTGCTGTGGATGGTATGATGCATGCCTGGGCTTTATTTGAAGGGATTGCCACATTCTTCTTTGGAAGAGGTGGGAAGGCCTTCACATCAGTAAGGCAAGGAGCTGGGGTGGCGTTCTTGGCAGGAAGGACTTGCTCCCTCTGATATTTCTTTTTCCTATCCTTCGGAAAATATGTACATAATGCAGAATTCGCATTATGCTCTTGGCGGCAGTTCACGCACTTCCGTGGGATATCTTCAACCAGTTTGATTGACTTGGGGATTACCTCCCCCTCGTATGTAATGACAACACGCTGGGTCAGCTTCCCATTTATTTTTAAACGCCTTGCATTTAAAATTTTTCCATCGTATGTCATGTCATCGCTTTCTATTTCCTTTGGGACGTCGAACACGATGAGGTTGGTGCATTGTCCTTTCCCGTAGACTTTTGCTTTCTCAAGGACTTCTCCCATTGCTCCGACTGTTGTTATCTGTGCAAGAATTTTTTCGTTCTTGCAGCGGACGTATATATTGTTTCGTCCAATTCGTAATTCTAATGAATCCTTGATTTTATTGTAAGGATCCACTTTGAGAGCCTGGCATATCCAGCGATATTTATCTCCTGGAGTCCGGAGTTTGCTGTTTGAAATGGACACAGAGGTGCCCGGGGGTAGTAATCTTCACAGAAGCGTCAGGTGCAGGTAACTTCCTCTTTGCTGTTTTCCTCATTCTTTCTTCATACTTGTTGGCAATAGCACCACCGCCTATGTCTACCTCACAGAGGGCGTCATATCTGCCCTCAGTCTCCATTCCTTGAACAGAGGTGGACATTGTTCTAGAAGGGGGGCGGGGTCGCCAGAGAGCCCGAATCACTTGGTTGATCGTAAATGCAGCTGAGATTGCAGCTCTGTTGTTGCAGTTGCCGTGTTACCTTATACTGCTCTTCGTGAGGTCACTTGTACTATACTCTTGGTGGGGTCACTTTTACTGCTCTTCGTGGGGTCACTTGTACTATACTCTTGGTGGGGTCACTTGTACTATACTCTTGGTGGGGTAACTTATACTGCTCTTCGTGGGGTCACTTATACTGCTCTTGGTGGGGTCACTTATACTGCTCTTGGTGGGGTCACTTATACCGCCCTTCGTGGGGTCACTTATACTGCTCTTCTGTGGTCATTTATACCGCTCTTTATGGGGGTCGCTTATACTGCTCTTCGTGGGGTCATTTATACCGCTCTTTATGGGGGTCGCTTATCCTGCTCTTCGTGGGGTCACTTATACCGCCATTTGTGAGGTAACTTATACCGCCCTTCGTGAGGTCACTTATACTGCTTCTTTGACTATCCTGGTATTGTTACTCGGTGTCAGTTGCTACTAATGTTTCAGCCTTTATAATCGTAGTTCTAGTTATGATGATGATAATAATGATAATGGTGTAATAATGATTATAACGGTGATAAAGATGATATTAATGACAAAAATGATAATGAATGAAGATGATTATGATAATGGAAGTGATCATAGCAGCAATAGAAGTAACAATGATGATAATGATGATAATAATGATAATATATGATGATTAAAATGGTGATAATAGAAATAATTATGATGATATCAATAATAACAACGATAATAATGATAGTAATAATAATGACAGTGATGATAATGATAATGATGATGCTGATCATAATAATGGTGATAATAATGATCATTCTAATAATAGTAATAATGATGAAAATAACGATGATGATAATGATAATAACAATAAACATAAAAAATGAAAATTATAATACCATCACCAATAGCGATAATTGAAATGATTATGATAATAACGATAAACAAAAAATGTAAAATGAACGACAAGAAAATGAGCAGGGAACAGATAACAGGGAGGAAAATTAAATAAGGAAAAAGGGAAGACGAGAGACGGAGGAGAAGACATAGAGGGGAGAGATGAAGGAAAAGTAAAAATAGAATGAGAACCTCGCGATTCGGAGAATAACGAAGATTCGAGAATAATAATAAGAAGAAGAGATAAAAAACAAAGGAATAAAAAAAGGAGAAAAGGGAATACGGGGAAAAAGAAAAGAAAAAAGAGATATAGAAGACCGGGGGAGGTAGAGAATGGATTAAAGACTAAAGAAAGAAGAGAGAGAAAGAGGGGAGGGAGAGAATCTCTCAGAGAATAAAAAGGAGGAGAAAACGACGTAGGGTGAGAGACATAGAGAAAAAGAAAAAAGAAAAGGGGGATTGAAAGACAACGAAGAAGAAGAAGAAGGACTAGCGGTGAAAAGGAAAGAAAGGCAAAGAAAATTCGTATTCGTATTAAGAATATGAGGCATAGGCAAGCGAGAAGGAGAAAGAGAAATAGGTATAAGAGACAGAGAAAAGAGAAGGAGAAAGGGAGGAGGAGCAGAGAGAAGGAAGCGAAACAGGCACAAAAGAAAGAGACAAAAAACTGAAGTGATATGTATGATAGTCTATGTAAGTGAATGTATCGTGTTATAATTGAATGAATTCCATTTATTAAAAGAAATACATATAATCAATTTGATATTAAAACAAGGACTTTATA
>NW_028234434.1:10292907-10297907 GCF_977035675.1 Penaeus japonicus
ATCACCATTATCATCATTATCCTCTACATGTTTTTTATTATCATTAGTATTGTTATCATTATCCTTATCATCGCCTTTACATTTATGACTATTATCATCATCACTATTATTGTTATCATTATTTTTGTCATTTTTATCAATATCTTTATCAAAAGCATTATTATCATTATCATCATTATTGCTACGAATATTTACATTTTTATTATCATTATCATTATATATATTTTTGTTATTACAACTATTATTGTTATTATTATCATCTCTGTTATTATCAATATCATTATCATTGCTATTATTATCATTATCATTATTAGTGATATCATTATCATCATTGTTATTCTCCTTATTATTTTTATTCGTGTTAACATCATAATTAATATCATCATCAAAATCAATTATCATCATTATCATTATTATGTTGTTACTCCTATTATTACTGTCATCATTATCATTTTTCTCATTCCAATTCTTATTCTTGTCCTTATTACTATCACTACCAATATTGTCATTATTAATATTATCATTATTACCACAATCATCATAATCATCATTATGATTGTTAATGATGAAATTGATAACAACGACAATAACGATGATTATGGAGATAGAAAAGTGATGAAAATAATGGAAGGCTCATTATCATTATCATTATATCTTATTTTCATG
Organism: Penaeus japonicus; assembly: GCF_977035675.1. NCBI lineage: Eukaryota > Metazoa > Arthropoda > Malacostraca > Decapoda > Penaeidae > Penaeus > Penaeus japonicus. The sequence goes on from NW_028234434.1 coordinate 10,293,574, forward strand.
TTTATTATAATTGTTATCACTATTATCATAATTGTCATCATTATCATTATCATTATTGAAATTGTTATTATTATCATTATCATTATTATTATTATTATTATTATTATTATTATTATTATTATTATTATTATTATTATTATTATTATTATTATTATCATTATCATCATCATTATTATTATTATTATCATTATTATTATTATTATTATTATTATTATTATTATTATTATTATTATTATCATTATCATTATTATTATTATTATTATTATTATTATTATTATTATTATTATTATTATCATCATCATCATCATCATCATTATTATCATTATTATCATCACCATCATTATTATTATCATTATTAATATTGTTATTATTATTATTATTACTATTATTATTATTATCATTATTATCATTATCATTATCATTATCATTATCATCCTAAAGGTGATGATAATGATGATAATGGTAGTAATGATAACAATGATAATAATCACAATCATAAAGATAATGATCATAATGGTAATAACAATAACGATGAAATTAATGATAATAATAAGGATAACAACTTTAATGATGATAGTAATAGTAATAGTAACAATAAAGATACTGATGATAATAATGATGAGGGTAGTAATGATTACAACTAAGATAATTGTTTTAATAATGATAATAAGGACTATAGGACTATAATGATAATCCTTATTATTATCATTATTGTCGTTATCATTATCATTGTTATCATCATCATTATTAACATTTTTGTTATTACTATCAAAATTATTATCATTATTATTATTACTATTATTGTTATTTTCATTGTCATTATTACCATTATCATTGCCATCCCTATTATCACCAACATTATTATTAGCGTTTTCATTATCATCTTTGTCATCCTAACTATTTTGTTGCTTATTATTTATTTTTACTATCATTAGCATTATTAATGTTTATTAATGATATGATTGTCCTTCTTATCATCATCATCATTTTAATGATAATTATCATCACTATTCCCCTTATCATCACTATTATCATCATTGCCATAATTATTATCATTATCAATTTTGTTGTTAGTAATCTCATAATTATCATTATCATTACTCTTGTCTTTATTGTTATTGTCATCTACATTATCATTATTGTTATTAACATCATAATCATTATCATTGTTATCGTTATCACATTTTTTGTTGTTATCATATCCTTTATTACTATAGCTATTGTCATCATTATCATTATTATCATGATCATTATCATTAATAAAAAAATATATTGTTCTTGTCATTATTATGAGAATAAGGATAAAACTGATAACATCATTGATGATGAAAATAATAATAATGATAATAATAATAATAATAATAATAATAATAATAATAATAATAATAATAATAATAATAATAATGATAATAATAATAATAATAATAATAATAATAATAATAATAATAATAATAATAATAATAATAATAGGAATAATGATAAAATAATGATAAAATAATAATAATAATAATAATGATAATAATAATAATAATGATAATAATAGTAATAATAATATTAATAATAGGAATAATGATAAAATAATAATAAAATAATGATGATAAATAATATCAATTATCATTATCATCACTGTTATTATCATCATTATCTCTGTTATTATAATCTCTATCATTACTATAATTTTTGTTATCGGTACGGTTATTATTCAGAATGTCACCATTATCTTCATTATCACTATCATTATCATCTTATCATTATAATTATCATACGAATCATTACAATTATTCTTATTATTATCATTATCATTATTAGTACTATTATTGATATTATTATCATTATCATCAGTATTTTTATTATCATCGTTATGATTATGATTATCATCATTATCATTAGTTTCATTATTGGTATTATCATCACTATTACTATCATCTATTATAAATATCATCATTATTATCATCATTACTATCATCATCATTATCATAATCATCACCCTAATTAATATCATTACTTTTATCATCATCTATCATCACTATCATTATTATCATTATCATTACTATCATCATTATTATCATTGTAATCATCCTTATCATTGCTGCAACTGAAGCTCGTGAACATTAATATTGACATGATATCTTATCAACATCAATATCTCAGCTCCGGAATATCTACCTCTTAAGATCTCATAAAAACAGTCAATGTCATTCATGATTTTGTGATAGTCAGGGCAAGAATATTATCTTTTTTAAGAGTGAAAGAATTTTATTAGATTTGTGGCCAAACTCGATAAGACGAGGAATTAGTAATAAAAGAGGAATTTTGTGATCTTTTATTTTTTCATTTTTTTCATTTTTTTTTCTATTAAGTTTGATATATATTACATGGGTCATAAAATCAAAGGACTTTGTGTGGGTTTGGAAACACTGCTGCTGCCAGGTAGCTCTCTTTCTCTCTCTCTCTCTCTCGCTCTCTCTCTCTCTCTCTCTTTCTCTCTCTCTCTCTCACTCTTATTCTTTCTCTCTCTCACTCTCTCTCTCTCTCTCTCTCTCTCTCTCTCTCTCTCTCTCTCTCTCGTCTCCTCTCTCTCTCTCTCTTCTCTCTCTCTCTCTCTCTCTCTGTCTCTCTCTCGCTCTCTTCTCTCTTTCTCTCTCTCTCTCCATCTCTCTCTCCTCTCTCTCTCTCTCTCTCCTCTCTCTCTCTCTCTCTCAACTCTCTCCTTCTCCTCCTCTCTCTCTCTCTCTCTCCTCTCTCTCTCATTCTCTCTCTCTCCCTCCCCTGTTCTCCTCTCCTCTCTCTCTCTCCCTCCCTCTCCTCTCGCCTCTCTCTCTTCTCTCTCTCTCTCTCTCTCCTCTCTCTATCTCCCTCTCTCTCTTCCTCTCCTCTATCTCCTCCCTCTCTCCCTCTCTTCCCCCTCTTCTCTCTCATCTCCCTCCCTCTCTTCTCTTTCCCTCCTCTCCCTCCTCTCTCCTTCTCCTCCCCTCTCTCTCTCTCTCCTTCCCTCCCCCCTCTTCCCTCTCACCCCCTCCTTCCTATCCTTCCTCTTTCTTCTCCCTCCTCCCTCCCCCCCTCTCCCTCTCCTCACTCCCTCCTTCTCCCCCCCCCCCTCCCACTCTCATTACAGATCATGTCCATCAAACCATCCTATCCTGCAGCAGTAAATAGCTTATACGGTACTCAAGCAGTGGGTAATAGCATGGCTTGGGCTATTTGCAGCATGAACCCATCGGTAGTTCGCCGTCCAGTTGGTAGATGGCGCTGAAAGTACCCTGATATCCCGTAGTTTCTCTTCCTCCTTTTTTGGGGACTGAGGAGGTGACGTGGTTCATAAAATTTTGGTTCCCTTTCAACTTTTTTCATTTCATCCTATTAGGTCTGTATAATAGGAATCGTGTTAGTGATAATGGTGATGGTAAGGAGGAGGAGGAGGATTCTGAGGAGGAAGATTGTAATCATTATCATTATTATTAGCATTAGCATTATTATCATTGTTATTATTACTATTATCATTATCATGGTTATTGTTTTATCATTATCATTATCATTATCATTAATGCTATTACTAATATTATCCTTATTACCATTTTTAACTTTACTTTGAATCATTATCACTATCATCATTATTGTTTTTATTAATATCATGATTATCAACATTATTGTTATTATTATCATGATTATCATACTTATTATTATTATCATTATCATTATCATTATCATTATCATTATCATTATCATTATCATTATCATTATCATTATCATCATCATCATCATCATCATCATCATCATCATCATCATCATCATCATCATCATCATCATCATCATTATCATTATCATTATCATTATCATGATTATCATCATTATTATTACCATCATCATCATTATCATCATTATCATAGCAATAATATTTGGGACTCTTCAACACACTCAATAAACGTTTTAAAAAACCCTTCACCTTCGGCAGAATTAAGCTTCTTTTCCTTCGTTTTTTTTTCTCCCTCGAGGGACGCACACTGTTACCTCGCTCGTCCTTCCTGAGGAGCCGGTTCTTCCCCTTAAGAGATTCGTTTCAGAAGTCTCTAATCCGACAAGGGAGCCGTGAGCTGTTGGAGATTCTGTCTCGTAAGCCGCTTGCCAAGCTCCTGGCTGTGACTCCTGGAGAGGGAGAGGTCGCGGGCTGGCGGAGGGTCTAGTTTTGGGTGCTTTGGGTGGGGTGAGGGGTGGGGGTGGGGGTGGGGGGTTAGGGGAGGGTCAGTTGGGAGTGTGAGATAGGGGGAGTGTGTGTGGGGGGAGGGGGGGCATGTCTGTATGTGTGGGATGAGGGATGTGTCTGGGTTTGTGTGTGT
>NW_028234434.1:10317907-10320407 GCF_977035675.1 Penaeus japonicus
TTTTTCATTTCTTAATGGTCGTTATGCGGTCGTAGGTGGTTGGTCTTGAGACAAAAGGTTCCGAAAAATGATAAGATAAAAGAAAAAAAAGAGTGAATGATTACACGTATGACTAAGATAATAGATAGATAAGAAAACAGATAATCTGTTAATCTAAAATAGTCCCAATTGATTGCTAAATATCACTTACTTCGATCATCTAAACATACAAATCATATAAAATTGATATTTCCATTACCTTTCAATAACCAAAAGATCACAATGCGTACTAAAGAAGGAGAACAATTTCTAAAACAAACAAACAAACAAACCCAAAAATAAGCACAAGGTCATACATCTGGCAGCTGATGACGTAGCGATGACACCTTCGAAAGCTCGAGTCAGAACAAGGTCAATAAAAGATTTCGTCTTGTTAGTGTTTTTGTTTTCATCTTCTTCTTCTTCTTCTTCTTCTTCTTTATTCGTCTTCGTCTTCTTTCTCTCCTCTTTCGTCCTCCTCTACTTTTGTTTTCTTCGTTTTCTTCCTTCCATTCATAAGACCTCTCGTATATATAAATTCACAGACAGATTATGAACAAACATACACACTTACACACAAAAAGCCAAACAGTCAGACAGCCAGGTCACCAAACACACATAGATAGGGGGCAGATCACTAAGCAAACAAACACAAACAAACCCACAGACAGATCACCAAACAAACAAACAGACATACAAACACACAAACAAACACACAGGCAAACGCACAAACACACATACAGATGAACGCACACACAAACACACATACAGACGACCGCACACATAAACACACAGACAAACAACACAAACACAATCAACACTGACAAACGCACTAACACACAGACAAACAGTCAGACACACAAACACATAGACACACATACAGACACACACACACACAGGCAAACGCACTAACAAACACACAAACACAGACACAGACAAACACAAGCACCGTCCTCCCTCGGAGCGACGTCTGGACAAGCACAGAAAGCCCTCAGAAAATTCTCCACCTTAACTTTGTGCTACATATTTCATGTTCGTGTATATCAAAGCGTATAAATCTTCGGGGCGAACCTCCTCCTCTGAGATGGCGTCTCTTTTTTTTTTCTCTTCTTCTGTTTCCTCTTGTTGGTGTTGTTCTTCTTCTGCTTCAATTTTTTTTTTCTTATCTTCTCCATTTTTCCTTCTTCTTTTTTTTTCTTTTTTTCATCTCTTTTTTCTTTTTCTTCATTTTTTCTTTTCCTTTTCTCTTTTTCTTCTTTTTCTTTTTTATTTTTTTACTCCTTCTTTCTCTTTCTTTTGCTTATTCTTCGTTTTTTTCTGCCGTTTTTTTTCTTCTTCTCTTTTTATCTTTCTTCGGCTGCTCCAGTTTTCTTCTTCTCCTACACTTCGTTTTCTTAGTCTTCTTGTTTGTCTATTTCCTTTTGCCTCGTCTTCTTCATTTTCTTCGTCTTCTGGTTATTCTTTCTTTTTTTCTTCTCATTTTTCTTCCTCTTCCTCTACTTCTCGTTATTTTTTCCTTCTTTTCCTCCTTTTTCCTTCTTGTTCCCAAATGTTTTTACTTCAACTTAATTATTTTCTCAAATGACGAGAAATGACGTAGAAGAAGTCAACATTGCAAGAACATTGTGTCTGTGTGTTTGTGTAATGTTTCATGTTTGAATCTTTTTATGTTTATGTTTGTGTTTATGTGTGTTTGTTAGTGTTTGTGGTGTATGCCTGTGTTTGTACCGTGTGTGTGTGTGTGTGTGTGTTTATGAATGTGGGGGTGTATGAGAGAGATAGAGAGAATGAGAGAAAGAGAAAGAGAGATAGAATGAGCGAAAGAGAGAGCGAGAGAGAAAGGAAAGAGAGAGAGAGAGAGAGAGAGAGAGAATAAGAGAAAGAGAAAGAGAGAGAGCGAGAGAGAAAGGAAAGAGAGAAAGAGAGAGAGAGAGAGAATGAGAGAGAGAGAGAGAGAGAGAGAGAGAGAGAGAGAGAGAAAGGAAAGAGAGAGAGAGAGAGAGAGAGAGAATGAGAGAGAAAGGAAGAGAAAGAGAGAGAGAGAGAATGAGAGAGAGAGAGAGTGAGTGAGAGAGAGAATGAGAGAGAGAGCGAGAGAGAAAGGAGAGAGAGAGTGAGAGAGAGAATGAGAGAGAGAGAAAGGAAAGAGAGAGAGAGAGAGACAGACAGAAAGGAAAGAGAGAGAGAGAGAGAGAGAGAGAGAGAGAGAGAGAGAGAGAGAGAGAGAGAGAATGAGAGAAAGAGAAAGAGAAAGAGAGAGAGAGAGCGAAAGAGAAAGGGAAGAGAGAGAGATAGAGAGAGAGTGAGAATCTGCGTGTGTCCCTTTGTGTCAGTGTGGTCAAGAGAGAACAATAATACACATCTGCAAGTGTGATTATCCACACTTACATCTATACTCTCCTTTGCATGTTTATGAAGCGAGTATATGTATCCTCACGCATGACTTCCTAAACCCTAGCTTCTTTCTCTCTCTATCTTCTTG
>NW_028234434.1:10330407-10335407 GCF_977035675.1 Penaeus japonicus
CCACGAGACACATTTACGGCGCAGTCCAAGGGTTTAGTTGGCACTCAAGTACTTACTCAACTCGAGCGGGGACGGCTCCTCGCTGGAACGGCGGGGCGGGAGATACAGTTCCTCCCTCATATAATCTTAGTGGGATCACATTATGGTAATATTCTTTTAAGGGAAAATTGCCAGGGTGATATTTCTTGCGAAAAAAAAGGGTGGAATAAAAAGCCACGACAGACAAACTCCCCCCCCCAAAAAAAAAAAAAAAAATAAATAATAATAATAATAATGATAATAATAAATTAAAAAATAAATAGATAAATAAATAAATAAACAGGAAAGAAAAAGATAAGATGATATTAAAACGATAATAATATTGATTATATATATATATTTATACATTTATATATATATATATATATATATATATATATATATCGTCTTAAAAGAAACGTAGAGAAATAGGAGAATACGTCAGAAAAACACAAATATCAACAAAAAATAGGAAAAATGGCGGGAAGACAAAAAGCAAACAAGTGACAGACGAACGCGCGACTCCCAACGTTCACGCGTTCCAGAAGCTGAAATTTCACGACGAGACAAAACGAGGTGGCATTTTCCACCCCTGACGTGAGGAAGACATTAAATGCTCACTGAAGTAATATCGCTGCTCCCTCCTCCTTCTGTTGCGAGGAGGAAGGGGTGTCTAAACGCAGCCTTGAGACCTATTAAGCAGTCACAGTAAAGGTTGTTTAGCTACTGGATCTGCGAGAGACGTCTGTAAATTTAATGTTTGTGTGTGTGTGCGAGAGAGAGAGATAGAGGGGGGGAGGGGTAGAAGGAGGGATAGAGGGTGGGGGAGAAGGAGAGAGAAAGGGTGGGGGGGGTGGCGAGAGAAAGGGATGGAATGAGAGAGAAATCGAGAGAGGGGAGGGAGGGAGGGAGGGAAAGAGGGGGATGGCGGGATGGGGAGGGAAGGAGAGCGAGAGGGGATGAGAAGGAGGGTGGGAGGAAAGGAGAAAGAGGATGGGGGAAGAAGGGAGAGAGAATGAGGGAAAGAGGAAGACAGAGGAGAGTAAGACGGAGGGAAGAAAGGAGAGAAAAAGAGAGAGGGGGGAAGAGAGAGAGAGAGAGGGACGGAGGGAAGAAGAGAGAGAGATAGGGGGAAAGGAGGAAGAGAAAGAGAGATGAGCGAGAGAGAGAGAGAGAGAGTACGTGTGTGCGTGTTTAAATGCTATTTCGAAATGTAGTCCACGACTTCCATCTCTCTCTCTCTCTCCCTCTCTCTCTCTCTTTCGCTATATTTCCTTGATGAAAAAAATGCATATATACATTGACCGTTCCGCGTTCGGTAGTACAAATTCATCATGAATATTCCGCAGTGACGAATATTAACATTTTCTCTTCCTCCTCCTCCCCTCTCTCTTTTTTTCTCTGTTTCTCTCTCTCGCTCTCTCTCTCTCGCTCTCTCTCTCTCTCTCTCTCTCTCTCTCTCTCTCTCTCTCTCTCTCTCGCTCTCTCTCTCTCTCTCTCTCTCTCTCTCTCTCTCTCTCTCTCTCTCTCTCTCTCTCTCTCTCGCTCGCTCTCGCTCTCTCTCTCTCTCTCTCTCTCTCTCTCTCTCTCTCCCTCTCCCTCTCCCCCGCTCTCTCTCTCTCTCTCTCTCTCTCTCTCTCTCTCTCTCCCCTCTCCTCTCTCCTTCTCTCCTCTCTCTCCTCTCTCTCCTCCCTCTCTCTCTCATCTCTCCTCTCCCTCTCTCTCTCTCTCTCTCCCTCTCCCTCTCCCTCTCCCTCTCCCTCTCCCTCTCCCTCTCCCTCTCCCCCTCTCTCTCTCTCTTTCTCTCTCTCCCTCTCCCTCTCCCACTCCCCCCCTCTCTATATATCTCGTTGTCTCTCGCTCTCTTTCTCTCTCTCTCTCTCTCTCCTCTCTCTCCTCTCCCCCCCCCCCTCCTCCTCTTCTCTTTCTCCTCTCTCCTCTCCCCCCTCCCTCTCTCTCTTCTCTCCTCTCTCTCCTCTCTCTCCTCTCTCTTCTCTTCCTCTCCTCTCCCTCTCCCCCTCTCTCTCTCTCTTTTTCTCTCTCCCTCTCCCTCTCCCACTCCTTCTCTCTCTCTCTTTTTCTCTCTCCCTCTCCCTCTCCCACTCCTTCTCTCTCTCTCTCTCTCTCTCTCTCTCTCTCTCTCTCTCTCTCTCTCTCTCTCTCTCTCTCTCTCTCTCTCTCTCTTTCTCTCTTCCTTTCTTCCATTTTTTCTCGCACTCCATTTTCAACATTTCCCCCTTTCTATTCCTCTCATCTTTCCCTCCTCGTTTCCCCTTTCCTTTCATCCTTACTTCGATGAGGTCCTTCTTCACCCTCGCTCTCTTCCTTTCTTTAACCTTTTTCCTTTCCATCTCTCCTCTTTATCTTGCCGTATCTCATCTCCTCGTTTCTTCCCCCTCTCTTTCGTTATCCTCTCGTCTCTCCGTGCTTCTTTCCTTTCGTGCTTCTTGTTCGGTGTCCCTTTCCTCCTCCCTCTTTATTCTGGCTTGATCTCACTCCTCGTTCCCTCCTCTCCCCTCGTTTCCTCTCCCCTCACCTCCTATCGTTTCCTCTCACCTCACCTCCCCTCGTTCCCTCTCACCTCATCTCCCGTCGTTTCCTCTCCCCTCACCTCCTCTCGTTTCCTCTCACCTCACCTCCTATCGTTTCCTCTCACCTCATCTCCCCTCGTTTCCTCTCCCCTCACCTCCTATCGTTTCCTCTCACCTCACCTCCCCTCGTTCCCTCTCACCTCATCTCCCGTCGTTTCCTCTCCCCTCACCTCCTCTCGTTTCCTCTCACCTCATCTCCCGCTTCAACCTCGCTCTAACTAACTCTTTTCCAATGACCGCCTCCTCCCCTCTACATCCTGTCAATTTGCTTTCAACTTCGCTCAATCCCTCTCCCCTCACCTCCTCTTCAACCTTGCTCCAACCGTGTCCCCTCACCTCGAGTCACTTCCCCACACTCCCCAATCCTTTCTCCCTCTCCTTTCCTCACATTCTGCCACCTCCCCTCATCTCTCCCTTTAATCTCACCCCCACCCTTCTCCCCTCATATCCCCTCGCTTCCTCTCCCCCCACCTCCTGTCGATTCCCCGTTATGTCCCACTCAACTCACCTTGCCTCCTTGTTTCCTCTTCCCCTCACTTCACCTCCCATTTTCCCCCTCATATCACTTCACCTTTTTTTCGCCTTCCCCTTTCACCTTATCTCCCCTCAACCCCCCCCCCCCATCTCGCCTCTCCTTTTACCCCGTTCCCATTGCCTTACATCCCCTTTTCCCTCTCAGCCCACCTCCCCTTTATCCCCTTCCCCTCACCTTACGTTTTCCCCTCTCACCTCGCCTCACATCCCCTTCCTCCCCTCCCTTTCCCCTTCCCTTCGCTTCCCCTCACCACCCTACCCCCACCCTTCCCCTCACTCACTTCCCCTCCCCTCACCACCCTACCCCCACCCCTCCCCTCACTCACTTCCCCTCCCCTCACCACCCTACCCCCACCCCTCCCCTCACCACCCTACCCCCACCCCTCCCCTCACCACCCTACCCCCATCCCTCCCCTCACTCACTTCCCCCCACTCCTCCTAAGAGAGCAAGAGAACGCCTCTTCAGCCAGCCTCCCGATTCAGATTTCGTGGGAAAGGACTTCTTATCAAGCTTATCAGGCCTTTGGATCCTGAAGTGGGAGGGGGAGCTCGCGGAAGGAAGGCGGGGCGGGGAACGGGGTGGGGTGGGGTGGGGGTGTAGGTGGTGTTTTGTAGGGGTGGGGTTGGGTGTTAGGTGTGTGTGTGTTAGTCCGTGTGTTCGTGTGTTCGTGTGTGCGTGTGTGTGTGTGTGTGTGTGTTTGTCCGTGTGTTCGTGTGTGTGTGTGTGTGTTTGTGTGTGTGTGTGTGTGTGTGTGTGTGTTTGTCCGTGTGTTCGTGTGTGTGTGTGTGTGTGTGTGTGTGTGTGTGTGTGTGTCTGTATCTGTCTATCTGTGAGTGTGTATGTGTATGTGTGTGTGTGTCTAAGTCTGAGTCAGTCTGAGTCTGTATCTGTATCTGTATCTGTGTCTGTGTCCGTGTATGTGTATGTCTGTGTGTGTGTGTTATAGGTGCTTTACTTTGTATGCTTGTGAAGAGAAAGGAGTTGGGACCAGGAGGGGGGAAGGGGGAAGGGGGCAATAAGAGTAGAACCAGGGTAAGTGTGCGTAGGAAGGGACGAGCGTGTGGAGTGAACTTCATAATCCTCAAGTATGAAGAGTTACGAAAATAGCAAAAGGAGGAGTTAATACCCTCAGAACGTGAGACGTCAATACAGTGAGGAGCGTACGGCGAGAGAACATTAATGATCATGTCGAAAATAACTAGACACATTGCAAACACGACAAGACGACCTATCAGAACAACGAAAGAGAAAACACCCACGTACCGAGAGCCCCGCAGAGTAGCAGAAGAGGGCGCTGCAGCAGAAGTAGCACAAGAAGAGGAGAGGAGAGAGAAATAAGACACTCACTGCTGAAGATAGGGCGAGGTTCTGTAGAGTCGGCAAAGATGCCCCGCTGAGATAACCTCGTCGCTTCCTCGCTGCTGAGGCATAAGAGGGAGAGGGAGTCTTATTGAGGCTTCCCTTCCATTACGAAGCCTCGAGGGGGGAGAAGGAGCTGGAGCATGAGGAATTTCACCTTACGTTTCCAGACTCTATTCAGCCTCCGTCGTCAGAAGAAAAGGGTACTTCCTTTTTTATTTACTTTGGTTCTTTTTTTTTTCTCCTTCTTCTCCTTCTTTTTCCTCTTTTTTTTCACCCTCTTTGTGGTTCTTTCTCTGCCTCTGGTTCGCTTTTCCCCTCTCACTCCTTTTATCTCCTCTCACCCTTTTTTTCGAAAATATTTAGACAGGTGGGAAGGACTTCAACCCCTCTTTCTTCAGGATCGCTTCCCCTCTTACCCGTCCCCCTTCCTTCCACTCTAAAATTATCCTTCAGCGTGAGGGAATTGTGAACTCACGGGTCTACTGTTGACGTAG
>NW_028234434.1:10340407-10350407 GCF_977035675.1 Penaeus japonicus
GTTAACGGTTTCTGATAGGCCCTAACGGCTTTTTATGCAAAGGAGTCTCTTTTTCTCGCCCTCTTCTCCCTTTCTTTTTTTTTTTTTTTCTTTTTTTTTTATCTCTCTCTTTATGTCTCTGTTTCTGTCTTTATTTAATCTGTCTCTCCGAGTCTCTGTCTGTCTGTCTCTCTCTCTCTCTCTCTCTCTCTCTCTCTCTCTCTCTCTCTCTCTCTCTCTCTCTCTCTCTCTCTCTCTCTCTCTCTCTCTCTCTCTCTCTCTCTCTCTCTCTCTCACACACACACACACACACACATACACACGCACGCACGCACACACGCACACACACACGCACACGCACGCATGCACACACACACACGCATATTTGCCTCTATCCTTCTCTATCTCTTCCATTACTGTTGCTATTATCATCGTTTTGATTATCATCATTATCATTTTATCATTATCAATCACCATCACTACTATTATTATTGTTAATTCTATCATTATCATTCCTATCATTTTTAAGATCAACATGATTATTGCAATCACCACCACCACCATCATCATCAAAAAGCAAAACGGAACGAGAGCAAAAGGAGAATATGACTAACGTGCACTTGAGGTTTCATACCTTTTACTATGATCCTGAAGAGAATAATGTATTCTGTACTAGACCTGACGTGTGTTCTTCAGGATACGACACGTGAGCCGTACGTGTCACCTTCAATACAAGTAATGGCACTGATAGAACAGGCTTCGTGCCAGGTTTACATTCCCAATGCAGGGGCACCATACCTCTTTTTTTTTTTTTTTTTTTTTTTTTTTAGATTGTGCCAAGATTTAGAGGTAGAGAACAGCTGATTCATGATTCTAGTGACCTTCTATGTACCCTTTACCATGGTATGTGTGGTGATGGATATGCAGTAAATGGTGTCAAATATTATCTGTACCTGTTACCTTGCCATGTATATATTGGATAATGCAGGTAAATGACTTCAACATAATCTATACCCATCACAATGATATATGAAATGATTCAAATATTACCTGTACTTATTACCATGCTATTTATATTTAGCACAGTCAGGGAAAGAAATCAAATATATTTTTATTTCATATTTGCTGTAATCTAAAAAAAGAAGGGCGGGTCTTCATAACTGTCTTCCATTGACCATAGACTATCAGGCCTTCCAAGTTATGCTCCAAATCCAAAGCCTCTTTAAGGTCATAGGGCCTCGGAGGTACCTTGATGAACCCCGAAATTTCTTCAAACGGAGACTCAGATTCCTCCAAAGCAGTTCCTTAGAACCAAATAGAAGAAGGAAGGGCAGCCGGGGGACTCGATTCACTGAGTTGAGATTTGAAGTTCGAAGGGACTTGATGATGCATGTGAGTGAAGGCTGAACGAACTTTGCTCCGCGTTGTACCCCTAAACGACCAGTTACTAGCCAGGGCCTAATCTCAAAAATAAGTGATGGTTTAAGGAGTAGGTGATGATGACCTCTTGTCAAAAGAAAATGAAAAGAGGAGTAGTTAGCTTAGTTACTCCTCGTATCTCTTCCTGGTAGACCCTATAGACGAGAATTTATTCAAAATTCATACAAGTTATTACACACAGAACCACTCACTGACGACGGCTAACAAACTCATATTCTAAGGTAAGGATGGGAAAGTTTAGATCTAAATCTAGGGGGAAATCTGGCTCCTGTGGAATAGGCAGTGTGTTCTTGATTCCTTCCCATCACTAACACCAAGCAAATGTCACAGATAACATATATCTTTCTTGAACTCAAGGGCACTTTTTCAAGCATTTTTTTTTTCTTTAATAACTGAGTAGGGTGACGGAGTAGAGTCGTGATAAGCAGAATAATAATCCAAGTCACTTAATTGGAGGATGCTGATGATGCAGATATCCTAAAAGATTCGTTAGGGATCCCCGAGGCACGAAGCAGAGCCATTAGGACTAAAGCCGTCTAGTCTACACGTATGAGTAGAAATATTCATGTTTGGTATCGAGGTCAGCAACGTGGATCTTGGTCGGGCGCGGATTGGTTGCTGCTCGTCAGAAATTGATTAACTAATTGTTTCCTTTGCCTTATGTCATGCATCTATTGCTTTGCATGAATGCCGTGCAATGCAAGTAGACTAAATTTCATAATTTGTGGCCAACTAACTACAATAGAAGTAAATCAAGTGATATTGATGAATAAAAGTTTCAACAACTTTGAACTAAGAAAGAACTATGCAAGGCATCTAATAAGGACAAATCATTAAGAAAAACTGTCAGTCTAAAAGATGTGCATCCATATAAAACAAAAGCTATGAGAAAAAGGTTCAGCCATTTGAAATTTATATAAAACTAATGTAGGGAATTAAAAACTGTCGCAATATATGTACATTTAGTATATTAGAATATGTAAAGATAGGTCCAGCACATGTACATTCAATATATCAGATTATTAAAGCGTAATGATATCATATAACGAAAACATTTATATAGTTTCTCCTAATGCTGTAACAGGTGAAAAATTAAGCTAGTAATATTAAAAAGAAAAAAAAATTAACATGGCATAACAAATTGTTTGCTTCTGAAGAGAAATAGCGTAGCTGTTGTAAATACATTTCATTCTTCGTTGATATTTTCTCTTTTGAGGTGAGTGTTTAGTGCCGATGAAGTTCCATGTTTTTTGAGCCTTTAAACACCGGGTCCGCCAGAGCGTGTGGCGGAATACGACTTTGAACAAGAATTCTCTAAGTAAGTATTCAGTGATTTGTTACATGAATGTTTGGTTTTAAGCTTCGAAATAAAATCATGCACGGCTGTATGTGTATGATGTATCTCGGTTTTAGCATACATGAATGTGTAAAAATGTGGGTGACGTGAGCACCGAAAGAGCTCCAGAGCTCGAATAAATTTCTTTTGCTCGATATCAAGGGGTTTCAGATAAGAACAGGAAGTGAAATGAAGGTATATTAAATCATGATAAATTTGTTTTGAGCTGCAATAGGATGTACTAAGAAGATGGTTGTGTCATCTGCATGAAGCAAGAATAAGAAGGATTCGAACCAAGAACAAGTTGAAACAAAACAACGGAGGGAAGCACAGGAAAAATACACGAATATGCCCAAGGCCTTTTTGCTATATTGCTTCCTCAGGGAAGGAAGCAATTTAGCGAAAAGGCCTTCGTTATATTTGTGTGTTTTCTTGCGTTTCCCTCCGTCGTTTTGATTCAACATGAAGCAAGAAGTTTCTTTAGCTACATTATTGATGTAAGATATAAAACAAAACAGAAAGGCCCCAAATATCGACCTTAGGGATACGCCCGCATTAATCCCATGTTCGTATAACTTGTAAGTTGCTTCCTTGAACTTGGATAACTTTAAAACCAATGAATAGCTGTACCTGATACCATATATCGCAAATTTGTATAAAAGTATATCATGGGCTTTTTTTTTTCACTAATGCTAAGAAGCTTAGAAATTGCTTTGTAGTTTTTTACAGACACATTCGTCACCTTACGTATGAATTGGAATGATTATCCTATTTAAATGTAATTTGGAATAAATTTAGAGATAAGTATGCAAAGGAAACAGACAGTTCTTGGATGTCTTTCCAATATTCTCACAGTAATACCGCTATGTCTTGAAGTAGAATTTCCTAGGTTATTCATATCTATGACTTCATTTTTATGTGACGGGATTTTGAGAGATATACGTTTCTAGCATCAGGTAAAACAGGTTTCAAAAGAGAGTGCTATGTCAGGTATCTTGTTAGGTAATATTTTTTCCAATACTACTGAGCTATTCATTTAAATACTTGGAGTTCTTAAAAGCACGTTTCTATTCCATTTATCTGGATGGAATGACCGCCTACCGTTTTTTTTTTTTTTTTTTTTTTTTTTTTAGGGGTCGTTTTGAAATGCCCTTTTTATAAGGTCCCGCGATCTTCATGTTTCCCGCGTAATTATTTACTTTTAATCTGCAATAATTTCCTTGGTCCTTTTTATTTCTTGAGGATGGATATTCCTAAACGTTTTAAGCTCTGATGGCTGTTCATATCGTTAGACTATATGTGATCAATCAGTTGTATTGACGTCGGGGACTCGAGCTGACTAAGTAATGAGTAACTGAAATAAATGAGAGTAAACAGAGGGATAAGAATGTAAATATTTAATTGATTGAAATACTTATATTTGTAAGTACTTATGTACAGGGAGTTAGAGTGATGGAATTGTGAATACTGGTTTTCTGATACGTCAAAAGATGCAAAGTTAAAGTCGCTTGGGATTAGCAAGGAGGCTGGATCTAAGACACATCCACTTCTGGGACTGCAGCCACGCCACGGCATATGCCTCCGCCCTTTTGCATGAACATAGATTCATGCATGTGTGTGTGGTGTGTGTGTGTGTTTGTGTGTGTGTGTGTGTGTGTGTGTGTGTGTGTGTGTGTGTGTGTGTGTGTGTGTGTGTGTGCAAATATAGATAGTTAAATTAGGAGATATTTGTATACGTGTGTGTTTTTCTTTAAAACAACATAAACTTCAATCGTATGAAAGTACAAATATATTGCATGAATAAAAGATTTGTTCAGAATTATTTATTTACCTATACTGAACTCTGATGAACGTAAATCAAGCTATTGCTCCATTAATTTCACATTATGAGTTTTTCATGGCTTTTATATTTATTAAATATCCAACACAATATATCAAAAGATAAAGAAAAATCAAGTCACAAGTCACCTGATGTGGTTTATGAGTCTTAAGAGCGTTTGCTATTTCGAATTCAGCTGATATTACCCCGGAATCAGCTGATATCATCTCGAAATCAAATTCTGTTATTTAAGAATCAGCCTAGGAATGTTATCTGGAAACTAATTGGTACAATTTCGAAATCGGTGGATATGATCTCGAAACTAGCTGATGTTATTTAGAATCTGATGATGCTGCCTCGAAATCAGCTGATTCTGCCCTGAAATCGACCGATGTTATCTCGAAATCAGCTGATTCTGCCCTGAAATCGACCGATGTTATCTCGAAATCAGCTGATTCTGCCCTGAAATCGACCGATGTTATCTCGAAATCAGCTGATTCTACCCTGAAATCAATCGATGTTATCTCGAAATCAGCTGATTCTACCCTGAAATCAATCGATATTATCTCGAAATCAGCTGATTCTGCCCTGAAATCGACCGATATTATCTCGAAATCAGCTGATTCTACCCTGAAATCAATCGATATTATCTCGAAATCAGCTGATTCTGCCCTGAAATCGACCGATGTTATCTCGAAATCAGCTGATTCTACCCTGAAATCGACCGATATTATCTCGAAATCAGCTGATTCTACCCTGAAATCAATCGATATTATCTCGAAATCAGCTGATTCTGCCCTGAAATCGACCGATATTATCTCGAAAGCAGCTGATTCTCCCCTGAAATCGACCGATGTTATCTCGAAATCAGCTAATTCTGCGCCGAAATCGACCGATGTTATCTCGAAATTAGTAGATACTGCCCTGAAATCAGCCGATGTTGCCTTCAGTGATGTGCACCGTCTATGCCTTGTCAGATTTGTGTCTGTTGTAAAGGGATTAGCCTCGACGGCCGCCTTTTCTAAATGTCTGTGTAGAACGTTATTTACATCTTTAGCTCTTCTCTGCTTGTCTTGTTTCTTTGTTCTTTTTCTCTCTGTCTCTCTCTCAAGTTCTTTCTCTCTTTCTCTCTCTCTCGCTCTCTCTCTCTCTATCTCTATCTATCTATCTATCTATCTATCTATCTATCTCTTTCTCTCTCTCTCTCTCAGTCCGTCTTTCCCTCTCTTTATTCCCCTCTCTCTCTCTCTCTCTCTCTGGCGCTTCCCCTACCTATCTATCTCTCATCTATCTACTCCCCTTCCCCGTCCTCCCTACTCCTTCTATCCTACTCATCGCCCTCTCCCTCCATCTCTCTGTCTCTTCCTTTTTCTTCTCTCTCCTTTCCCCTCCACCTCCCTTTCCCTCCTTCTCCGACATCCCTCCTACCCTCTTCTTCTCTCCTCCCCCCCTC
This sequence comes from Penaeus japonicus, assembly GCF_977035675.1. Taxonomy (NCBI): domain Eukaryota; kingdom Metazoa; phylum Arthropoda; class Malacostraca; order Decapoda; family Penaeidae; genus Penaeus; species Penaeus japonicus. Next base: position 10,346,435 of record NW_028234434.1, read on the forward strand.
CCTCCATCTCTCCTTCCTCACCCCTCCTTTTCCCATCCTTCCTTCTCTTCCCTCTTCCTTCCTCCCACCCTTATTCTTCTCTTCTCCTCCCCCCTCCCTTCCTCCATCCCCTCCTTTCCCCCTCAGTCTGCGGGAGAAGGAGGGGAGGGGTGCAAGGAGGGGAGGAGGGAGAAGGAGGGGAGGGGGGTGAAGGGAGGAAACGTGGGAAGGGGAAGGGGAGAAAGAGGGGAGGAGGGAATAGGAGGGGAATGTGCAAGAAGAAGGGGAGGAGGGAAAAGGAGGGGAGGGGTGGAGAAGGGAGGAGGGAGAAGGAGGGGAGGGGTGCGAGAAGGAAGGGAAGGTGCAAGAAGGAGGGGAGGAGAGAATAGGAGGGAAAGGGTGCAAGAAGAAGGGGAGGAGGGAGAAGGAGGGAAGGGGTACAAGAAGGAGGGGAAGAGGGAGAAGGAAGGGAGGGGTGCAAGAAGGAGGTGAAGAGGGAGAACGAGGGGAGGGGGGAGAAGGAGGGGAGGAGAGAGAGGGAAGGGAGGGGTGCAAGAAGGAGGTGAGGAGGGAGAACGAGGGGAGGGGGGGAAAGAAGGGGGTGGAGGGAAAGGAGGGGAGGAGGAAAAGGAGGGGAGGAGGGAGAAGAAGTGGAGGAGGTAGAAGGAGGGGAGGAGAGAGAGGGAAGGGAGTGGTGCAAGAAGGAGGTGAGGAGGGAGAAAGAGGGGAAGGGTGCGAGAGGGAGGGTAGGGGTGCGAGAAGGAGGGGAGAAGGAGGGAAGGAGGGAAGGGGTGCGAGAGGGAGGGGAAGGGTGCGAGAGAGAGGGGAGAGGTGCAAGAAGGAGAGCGGACCCATCGCCGAGATAAATGGAGAGACATGCCGGTGCACCTCGCCTTGGTTACGGAGGCTCCCAAGGCCTCTGTCATGAATACCAAACTGCGGGGAGGGAAGGAGAGGGAAGGAGGGGAAGGAGGGAGGAAGAGGGAAGGGAGGGAGGGAAGGAGAGGGAAGGGAAGGAGGGAAGGAGAGGGAAGGAGGGGAGGGAGGAAGAGGGAAGGGAAGGAGGGAAGGAGAGGGAAGGAGGGGAGGGAGGGAGGGAGGGAGAGGGAAGGGAGGGGATGAAGTAGAGGGAGGGAAGGGAGGGGAGAAAATGAAGGAGAGGGAGGGGAGGGAAGGAAGGAGAAGTAGTTGAAGGAGGGGAGGGAAGGAAGGAGAAGTAGTTGAAGGAGGGGAGAGAGGGAGGAAGAGGGAAGGAGGGGCGGATGGAGAGGAGGGACGGAGGGGCGGGTGGAGAGGAGGGAAGAGGGGAGGGTGGGAAAGGATAGAAAAGGAGAGGGAAGGGCACGGAAGAGGATGGGAGGGAAGGAGAGACAGTATAGGAGGGAGAGAAGGGAAGGGAGGGTGGGGGGCAGGAGAAGAGGGAGAGAGGGGAGGAGGTGAAGGGGGAGCCGGAGGAAAAATGGAAAATGATCGCCTTGAGCCGTTTATAGGGTTGGAAGTAGCCCAGGGTTGGAGTGGAATAAATGTGTGTGCGTGTGCGTGTGCGTGTGCGTGTGCGTGTGTATGTGTGTGTGTGTGTGTGTGTGTGTGTGTGTGTGTGTCTGTGTTTGTGCATATTGGGGTGTGTGTTTGTGTGTGTGTGTGTATGCGATTGTCACTGTGAATGACTTTTTGCTATTACTTTTTGTGTGATTATCTGTTTATACGCGCGTGTGTGTGATTAAATCATATATCATTGATGAATTACCTGTTTTGTATGTGCAATTTAGAAGTTAAAACGTCATCGTCAAACCCAAGTAGAGTTGATACGGAAGTCGTAATTTGCAACAGACGAACGATGAATGGAAAGTCAAGAAAGAAGAATAATTCAATATGAATATTTTTCCTTCTCATTTCCCCCCTCCTACCCCCACCCCATCACTTTCCAATCCCAATTCCTATCTTCCCCTTCCCTATCCTCCCTTCCCTCCTCCTAATCTTCTCTATCCGTTCTAGACCCCATTTACTTTCCAATCTCTTAACCTTTATTGTCCCTCCCAATCCCTCTCTCTCTCTCTTTTCAATCCCCCCCAATCCTCCCCTTTTCCTCCTCCTCCTCCTTCCCAGTGTCACTTTCCCCAATCCTCCCCCTACCCCCAGTCACCATTTCCCCCTTCATAGTCCCCCTTCCTAGTCCCCCCCCTATCCCCTCCCATTTTCTCATCCTTCTTCCCAGGACCCCTTCCCCTTATTCCTCCCCCTCCCCTCTCAACCCCTCCTTTCCATCTCCCTCCCCATCCCCCTTCCCCTTACCAGCCCTCCCTCCAACCTCTTCTCGTCTAAATTGGCTTATGAGGTTTTGAAAATCCTCTCGGGTTTAAGGCAGGGGAAGCGACCCTCAAGGAATGATCTTGTACAGTCGCGAACTTTCCTGCTTTATTCTCACCGGAGGGGAGAGGAGGGAAGGGAAGTGGGGGAGAGGGGAGGGGAGGGGAGGAGAAGAGAGAGGGGAGGGGAGGGGAGGGGAGGAGAAGAGGAGAAGGAGAGGCATGAGAAAAGGAGGGAAGAGGGGAGGGGGGGGGAAGAAAGAGGGGAAGGAGGGGAGGGAAGTGGGGGAGAGGGGAGGGGAGGGGAGGAGAAGAGAGAGGGGAGGGGAGGGGAGGGGAGGAGAAGAGAGAGGGAAGAGGGGGGAAGGGGGGGAAGAAAGAGGGTATGAGAAGGAATGAGAAGAGGACAGGGAGAGGAGGGGAGGGAAGTGAGAAAGAGGGGAAGGAGGGGAGGGAAGTGAGAAAGAGGGGAAGGAGGGGAGGGAAGTGAGAAAGAGGGGAAGGAGGGGAGGGAAGTGAGAAAGAGGGGGGTGAGGGGAAGGGAAAGGAAAGGGGTGGTAGAAGAGAGAGGGAGGAGGGGAAAAAGAGTGGAAAGGGGAAGAAGAGAAAGGGAGATGGAAGAGAAGAGAAAGAGTATAGGAGGGGAAGGAAGACGGGAAAAGAGAGAGGAGAGCGGAGGAAAGGGAAAAGGGAGAAGAGGAAGAGTGAGAAAGAATGTGGGAGTAGAAAATACGTGGCGTTGGAGAGAGCAGAAGAGGGGGGGAAGGGAGTAAAGGTAGAAAGAAGAGGTGATAGGAAGGGAAGGAGGTCAAGATAGGGGGGGGGGCAAGGGGAAGCAGACGGGGCAGAGCAAGGGAAAAGTGGGAACGAGGGGATGTTCAGAGAGCCGCATATATTAAAGATTCGGCAGATGGAAGCTGAATAAATGAATAAAAATGTAGTGTCGGGAACTTGCAGATTCCTACGATGTTGTCCGTGGGTTGCATCTGACACGGTTGGACTCGACAGGCCGGAGGAGAGAAGGAGAAAGAAAGATATAGAGAGGGAGAGAGAGGGCGGGGGTGGGGGAAAAGATAGATAGTGAGGTAGTCATGGAAGAGAGAGGGAGGGAGAGGAGAAAGAAGAGAGCGGGGGAGGAATATAGGGAGAAAGATAGTTCGAGAATAACAGGAATATTCACACAAAGAGGGAGGGAGGGAGGGATAGAGAGGGAGAGGAAGGGAAGGAGAGGGGAGGTTAAAGAGAGAGGAAGAAGTGAGGGGTGGAGGAGTGGATGGAAATAGTGGGAGAAAGTAGAGGAGGAAGGCATAGAGAGCCCGGCAGATAGAGAAAGGGGGTGGAGCATTATGAGTAAACAAAATAGTTTGAGAATTGAGAGAAATATAGAGAGAGGATAATAGGAATGAGAGCGGGGTGGAGACGGGAAGAAGAAGGGGAGGGAGGGAAGGAAGGAAGAAGGAAAGAAACAGATAAATAGGTAGAGTCATAGAGAATGGGAGGGGCTAAAGAAGGTGGAAAGGAAAGAGGAAAGGAGAAAGATAGAAGAGAGAGAGAAAGCATGAAAGACAGAGACAGCAAGACAGACAGACAGTGATAGAGACGAGAAAAACAAACAAACAGAAAAAAAACAGAGAAAACAAAAGAAAAAGACACACATACACACATAAACAAAGACAAACACAGACAGA
>NW_028234434.1:10367907-10377907 GCF_977035675.1 Penaeus japonicus
ATCATTATCAATATCATTCTTATCATCACTAGTATTATTATCATCATTATCGTTTTCATTGTTGATATCATCATTGTTATTATCAACATTATCATCATGATCATCATCATTATCATTGACAGAATTTTCATTATCAATGTTATCATTACTATAATTTTCAATTTCATTTTTATCATCATTATTTTTTGTATCATTATTGTTATTATGATTATCACTGTCGGTATCATCACATCTAGTCATCAATATCATTTTTACTGATATTACTACTACTACTCTTATCAATTTCATTATAATTACTATCACTGTCATTATCACTATTATTAACATTAACTTCATTTCCATCTTCACTATTATTATCATTGTAGTCATTTTTTCACTATTATTATAAGTATCATTATCATAATTTGTATTATCATTATCAACTTTATGATTGTTATCATCACTTTTATTTTTGTTATTGTCATTATCTTCATCATTATTGTTATTGTTTTTATCATTAGATCATCATCAGTATGATCACCACTATCATTATCATTACTAGCGCCACTGTTATTACTACTATCATTATCATTAATATCATTTTCCTTACCATTTTCATAACTATCATCATCAAGATCATTATCATTATCATCCTCATCATCAACATCATTCATCCTCCTCCTCCTCCTCCCCATCCTCCTCCTCCCCATTCTCCTCCTCCTCCTCCCCCATCCTCCTCCCCCATCCTCCTCCCCCATCCTCCTCCCCCATCCTCCTCCCCCATCCTCCTCCCCCATTCTCCTCCTCCTCCCCATCCTCCTCATCCTCATCCTCATCCTCATCCTCATCACCTCTTTCTTCATACAGCCTTTGAGAAACACAAGTCGATGGCGGCCTCGTTGTAAGTAACAGCGGCGGCGGCGGATACAGTAAACCCCAGTAGGCTTTCCTCATTACTCTGCGGTTAGTATGTGATGAAACACTTGCGTCAGGGCGTAAAGACGATGACTTTAACATAGGGTATTCGAGCCAAATGGAAAGGGATATAGGTTGAGTGTCACTAGTTCGGGATTCATGGGTCGGGAGGCTTCGTTTGTTCGAGACAGTGATTCGAATCTGGTGGTTAATTAGTTTTTTTTCATGGCCGCCTCATGATATTTACGTTGGATTGCAGCTCACAGATTCACCGTAACTGATTCTTTAGTATTTTGGATTACTGGTAATTTAGCTCCAAGAATCCTTTACTATTCCGGTGTTTTTTGTTTTGTTTTTTGTTGTTGTTTTTTTGTGTTTTTTCCATTAAGCTTCAATGGTTCATAAGCCTTACTCCTTTGGGCCTAAACCCAAACCTAGGTCAGCCTATCTAAACACGATTTTTGTAATGAATAAGACAGACAGTATTTATATCTTTACTTCCAAACAGTACACCGCCATTAGAGTTTCAACAGACCGTCCCGTGTGTGTGATAGACAGGGTAATAGAAATCATTCCGAGGCTGTTACGGTGCTTGTGTATTTACCAGAGAGTACTGTTTGTGTGGTTAGGAAGAGTAAACAAACTGGAAAGGACTAAAGGATGGTTTGCCTGCGTGCTCGTGTGTAAGTAGGTTAGGGTGGTTAGTTACCCTTGTGCTTCAGAATGGAGAAATGAAATGTTTCTCAAATGTTAAACTAGTTCAAGAAAAAAAAGGAGGAGGGGGGGGAGGAATGAAAACATGGTCCCAACCTTCCGAGTCAGCTGAGCTTCACCTCCGACCTTTCACCACCTGAAGTTGACATCTCTTTTCATCAGAAGTAAAATACTCGTATGGTGGTTTCCTTTCTTCTTCGCCCTCTGTTTTCTCCTCTCTTCGTTTTAGATTTAGATTAGTGCTGCCCAAGGATTTGCTTCTTACAGGAGGTGAATTTCACGATGGATGAAATTCGGGGAAATTCGGACTTTCTCTCTATCCATATGTATGTCTGTCTATCTGTTTCACTTACGTTACAAGAAACTCGATATCTTTCTCTTTGTCTCACTCTCTCTGTCTCTGTGCCCCCCCCCCTCTCTCCCTATTCCTTTCTCTCTCTCTCTCTATCTATCTATCTATCTATCTCTCTCTCCCTCTCTCTCTTTCTCTCTCTCTCCCTCCTTCCCTCCCTCCCTCCCTCCCCCCCTCTCTCTCTCTCTCTCTCTCCCTCCCTCCCTCCCTCCCTCCCTCCCTCTCTCTCTCTCTCTCTCTCTCTCTCTCTCTCTCTCTCTCTCTCTCTCTCTCTCTCTCTCAACCACCCACCCTTCTTCCTTCCCTCCCTCCCTTTCCTAATCTATTTTTCCATATCTACTCGAACTCCTTGTTTACCCCCCCCCCCAAAAAAAAAAAGAAGAAAAAGATAAATAAAAAAAAGAGAGAAACAAAATATGTTCCCCGCATATCCGACTGACGCAACATTTAATAATTGGTGTGTTGGAGTGGGGGGTGGGGGTTGGGGGGTGAAAAGCCAGAAACTAAAAACAACAACCAAGTTTCAGATGTTCGTTATTTACTCCTTTTTTACTTCCTTTTTTTTGTCGCAATTTTCTTTCTTTGTTTTTTTTCCGTCTCTGCTCATCTAATGGAATCATCTGGGAATACAACTTTTATATGCGGTAGGATAGTAAGTAGCTCGTGTGAGAGAGTGAAAATTATTGTGAAAAAAAAATGGTAATAATGATGATGATGATAACGAGTATTATCACTATCCACATAATTAGTATTAGTATTTTTTTACATAATCATTATCATTATCATCCTCACTATTAGGATGATGAAGATGATAACAATGATAATGATATCATTACTCTTTCAGATCATCATCATTATCATTATTAGTATTATTGTTAGCACCATAATCAACAATATCACAATCATTTTCACTATAATAATAATACTTTTGATGATAAACTAGCATAAATAAAAGCCGGGACACACACACACACACACAAACACAACCACAAACACACACACACAGACACACACACAAACACACACGCACATACATAAACACAACCACACACACACACACACACACAAACAAACAAACACACACAGACAGCCTCCCACCTCACACTAGCGAGAGCAAAGTGTGACAGTAAAGAAACGGAAATCCATCAGTATGATATGCAGTCCCCAGGAAGACGAGCCACTGACATGATGCAACTCGTAAAAGCAGAAAATATAATCCGAAACAAAATCATATACAAGATTCACTTCGTATATCAGATTCTGGCTGAGAATGTTCCTTGATTTTTGCTTCCCCCGTCCCGTCCCCTCCCCCCTCCCCTCCTTGGTTTTACAAAATGAAAAGATATGATATATGCATTTGTTTACAGGAAATCGTATCTGCTTTCCGGCGAGAGTTGAAAAAATAATTCATGTATTTTATGTCTTTATGTATTTGTGTCTTTTTACTGTACGATATACATGTATCATTTGTATATAATTATGCTTGTTCAGACTAATTTATTTCCATGTCCCTCTGCAATTACGTTCTTGGTATTCCTTTCCATATATTAATTTTGACTGTTTGTATTCCTCTGTAATTAGATATAAAGCATATGTAGCATCATTTAAATGCTAGATTTATATTCAGTTTCTCTTTAATCTTATTTGCTGTGAATGCAGGGATTCCAGTGAGATATTTTTTTTTTCTTTACATCTTTATGTCTATGTAAGTTTGATGTATTTGCTGGTTTCTTTACGCACAATTTCTTTAGTTTTATTTATTTCTAGTCACTATATATCCATATTTTTTTTATTCGTAGTTATATAAGTTTTAATTTTCCTTTTACTGTTTATATATAATTCTGAAATTAGATATTTTTGGACACTGTTTTTTTTACATATAGGTATATATATTTTCCGATTTATTTATTTTCATATAATGTTGATATATTCAGTATGTATACGTTTTAACTAAATTTCTTCTTATTGTCTATGCCTTCTTTTAAACAAGAATATCCCATACGTATTACATTCAACACAGCGTCAGCAAATATTTTCTTTTTCTTTTTCTATCTCACGAAATAAAACGACCAACACATATCACAAAATGAAACACACACACCCCCAAAAAAAAAACACAGAGAAAATTCTTTATACAATTCTTTATTGAATTCATTAGATAGATCCGTTACAAGTGATGAAATTACATAAACACAAACAGGCTGAAATAACCATGGCCATAGTTACCAAGAACCTCTACAGGAAGGTCATAACAGGTCATCATCATCGTACGCCTCTTCGCTGATGTTTTGGATTATGGATGATTATTTCAATAAATGACAAAATAAAAGAATACACTGAACGTAAAAAATAATATTTACACCTGAAAGCCTCTCTTTTTTTTTTACCTGAAATCTTCAAAATCTTTGGATCAGAACGAAAGGATGTGGTAAATCGGGGTCGATTTTTTATTCATTTTTTAGGTTGTTTAATATTGAATTAATTGGCTTAATTAGTTCCCTTTCTACATTTGTTTGTCATATGTTAACTTTTGCAAGAAATGTCAATGAAATTTTATTAATATTGATGGAGAGTTTGTATTTTCCCAAATTTTGATAATAAGTGTTCAAGACGTGTCTCATCTTGAACCAATTAACTTTTCTATTTCAAAAATTCAAAATTTCCACCAATCAAATCATACCTTGCATTCCGTCTAGACATGAGATCACTTGCTTTTTTTTTCTAATTATTATTTTGATTTCATATACATGTCATTAAATTTCAAAATATAGCATGGACATGTCAGGAGGGAAAAATATACATATGTATGGAGGCCTATATACAAATAAAAGCTACTGGAGCAAAATTATACAGACTATATTTTCATGTTATAATCATACAAATAATAATAGCAATAATATCATTATTGACACTAATGATAATATTAATCATAATGATAATAGTAAATAATAATAGTGTTAAAAATAATGACAATGATAATAACAATTTTGATAATAATCATTATTATCATTATAGTAATGACAATAATAATGATAATGGCCGGAACAACAGTAATATCAAAAAACACCAAATGAAGTCAAACGAGATAAACAAATGCTAAAGATATTTCCGATACCCAATGTTCACAGAATAAAAGATAAGGCTACAGTACATCATAATATGGCAAGGACTTCGAGGCAAGGAACACAACAGGTAAACGAAACACTGACAATCGGATTAATTTACACTGATATCACATTCTCCATTTCTGCTTTCCGATTCCAAGCACGAAAGCACCCATGACAGACACGATCAAATTCATTACGAAGACTCACATACATCTCACGGAGTCCGAATCCGTCGTTCATAGACTCTGGAATACATAAACGTATAATTTTGGGGTTTCCTTATCTCTTAAAAAGCACTCATTTACAAAGGTCATTTACATTTACACTGTACATAGCACAGAATACCTGCGTATGAGTTTGGCCCGGTTGCTCTACGTATCTTCGTATTAGAATTGTCACAGGAATATATATATATATATATATATATATATATATATATATATATATATATATTCTCGTTCTTTTTTAAAAGATCTCACATTTTCCGTTGCTTTCTTCGAGCTCCCGTGCCCGACACCAACGAAGAACGGTGACAAGAAATTATCAGAAAAAAAAGTTGAGGACACAGATGGAAAATGGATCCATAGAAGATAACAATCATAAAAATAAAGCGAGGAACCACCAGAAAAAGGGTAGTGGAGAACCCAGTGGAAAAAGGTAAACATAAAAAAACGAGGAATAGCCAGGAAAAAGGTAGTTGAGGACCTATGAGGACCTACATGAGATATGAACATTTAAAGAATAATAAGGAAAGGAAAACTTAAAGATAATAACAGGGAATTGGAAATAGGAAAGGATATAGGAACAAGATAAAGGAAAGAAAAAAAGATCGACAAGGGCGCGAGGATGTGAACGAAAAGACATAGAAAACGGAGAATGGAAGGGCGGGTGAAGGAGACGTGGTGTCGCCGTAGTCTCGATGAGAAAAAAGGATAGACATGGGGATTTTTATGGCTTATGGGGTCATCCGGGGTTACGAGAGATGGGCGAGGGGAAGGGCAATGTGGCAAGGTCACGGGGTCACTGTGAGATAAGTAGGAGGGGGCGGAGATAAGGGGGAAGGGTATACGGCAGAGGGTCAGGTAGGTATAGGTTAAGACGAAAGACAAATGGAAGAATTTGCATATACATGAAGCGATCAATTAGAGGACTCGTGGAGAAAAGAAGATAAAAACAGAGGGGAGGAGGGAATAGTTAAGATAAAAGAAAGTGAGAGAGAGAAAAAAGAGAAAGAGCGAAATGGAAAAAAAAGAAAAATCGCGTCACCGGTAACTAACCTAAACTCCTCCAGTTCTTTCTCGCTTTCCTTTTTTTCACTTCACTTATTTCCGGCTTACATATTTCTTCACCTCACTTTCTTTTCTTTGTTTTCAACGACTGGGAAATCCATCAAAGACACTGATGATTGGCACAGCACATTTAGCGAACCAGAAAACACCCAGAGAAAAAAAAAATTGCGCGTTCAAAGTATCATGGCTTGACATCTTTGTCCAAATAATATAAACACTACGATCACCTCTAAACTCATTGGTTGATTGTGAGGCTATTCACAAAAATTGTATATATATGTATATATGTGTATATATGTATATATATATATATATATATATATATATATATATATATATATATATATATATATGTATGTATACTGATACAGCTTATTTGTATATAAAGCTCATATATTCATAAAAAATGTAAACCTCTAGTGAAGCCACTGCCTCCCGCCCCTTCTTGGGGAAATAAAGAAAAAACAAACACGACAAAAACAAAAACACTTCACCCTGTTTGTTCGTCCTTCATAACGTGCGAAATACTTGGGAATAGCCGCATTGAAAACACATTGGTAATTTACCCGTATTCGGCTACGACTTTTTCATCTTCTTTTTTTTTTCACTTACTTTTCTTTCATCGTCTTCCACGTAAATCCTTACATAATCCGTTAATGGAAATTCCTCTCTCTCTATTTTTTTCCGGGAGAGAGGGATGAAGGGAGAGATGGGGGGAGGGGAGGGGAGGGAAGGGAGGGGAAAGGAGAAGAAGGAGATGGGAAGGGAAGGAATAGGAGAGAGGAGGTGAGGAGTGGATAAGAAATCAGGGGAGATGTTAAAAGAAGGGGAGAAAAAGAGGGATAAGAAAAGAAGAAGATGAAAGAATATGAAGATAAGAGAGAAGAGAAGATAGTGAAAAGGGAAGAAAGGAGAAGAAAAGAAAACACGGGATGGGAAGAGGGGAAAAGAGGCAAGGACAAGAAGATAAAAAGGAGTAAAGGGAAGGGGGGGATCTTTGGCACTTCCTCGGATGGCACTGTCTTGTCACTCATGTCTCTTCCGAGTCCGTGAGAGACGTCAGAGGAGCCCGACTTGGCATTCCGCGATCGCCACGCCCACACGCCCACACGCCCACTCGTGGTTCTCCGCTGATGGAAGTTTTAACTGGACGGTTTCGTTTTCATCTGGACTTTCTAGTACTTTGGTTTTCATTCTCGTCTCTTGCTTTCATTCATCGTTTTTTTAGTTTGTTTGTCTTCTTTTTTTCTTTTTCTTCTGAAGTTTCGAAGTTGGTGGAAAAAGGAGTAGGAGCCAAAGTCGAGGGAGGGAGGGAGGGAGGGAGGGAGGGAGGGAGGGAGAGAGAGAGAGAGAGAGAGAGAGAGAGAGAGAGAGAGAGAGAGAGAGAGAGAGAGAGAGAGAGAGAGAGAGAGAGAGAGAGAGAGAGAGAGAGAGAGAAAGAAAGAGTAGGTAGAGAGATGGCAGGAACAGAAGGAGAAGGAGGAGAAGGAGGAGGAGGAGGAGGAGGAGGAGGAGGAGGATTAGAAGAAGAAGAAGGAGAAGAAGAAGAGGAAGAAGAAGGAGAAGAAGGAGAAGAAGAAGAGGAAGAAGAAGAAGGAGAAGAAGAAGGGGAAGGAAGACGTAGAGGAGGTGGAAGAGGAGAAGGAATTAAATGATAAGGACGGCGAACGACGACGAGCAAGAAAAGGAGGAAGAGGAGGAAGATGAAGTAGGAGCAAGAAAGGTGGAGGAGGAGGAAAGAGGGAGGGAGGCAGAGACAGGGAGGCGGTCCTCTTAATCCCTTGCGTGACGCTGCGGAGTTTTCTTGCCTACAATATCATCTACTCATATTTTAGCAAAAAATATAGATATATGCTCATTTCCTTTCGGTCATTCTTAGTTGAACCAAAAAAGGGGGAAGCACCATAAATCATACACGTTTCCAAAAGTATGTCTTTGGGATATATATATATATATATTCTTTTTAATTTTCTTTCTTTTCTTTTTCATTCGTATCCACATTTTTTTTTTTTTTTTCATTTATCTATTTCTTGACCAGTTCTTGTGTCATTTTTTATCATTTCAGTTTTCATCTTCTGTGTTGTTGTTTTTTTTACTCAATAACTATTAGTCACGTATAACAGCTGAGTGAGAGAACAGCCTCGGAAAGTTTATAATACCTGAATGATAAGTTCTCGAAACTCGGAAGAACAGTTCAGCCGAGTTTGGGTGAAACTCCCTCGACACCGGAGTGGAAAGTTGCGTTGCTTGTTGTGCTTGTGAACTCACTCTCTAACTCACTCTCTCTCTCCCTCTCTTCTCTTCTCTTCTCTTCTCTTCTCTCCTCTCTCTTCACTCAACCCTCCGCCCTCCCTGTTCCTTTCCCCACACTTTCCCCTTTCCTCTCCCCTCTTTCCTTGCCCCCCCTTCCCAGCACACTTGTTCAACACCGCTCTCGCACGTACAAACACACTTCACAGAACTAGGCGAAAGCAATCGAAGTTATCACGGAGAGAGTCGAGTTCACACTTTGGAGCTAAGTACATGTACCAGGGTGTAGGATTCGCGGGCAAAAAGTGGGAAATTCGAAAAGGAAAGACGTAAAAAACAGAAACGTTCACAGAAATGACTTTTTTTTCACCCAATGTTCGCATCCCACACACATAATAAGGAAGATTGTGTTCAGACGACCCGTGCATGGTTGGACCTCCTGGCTTCTGCTATGGAGTCGCCTACACAATCGAGAAATCATCCCATCATAATACATTTTTCATGTTCTATATATACACACACATAAAAAACACACGGCTTCTGAATCAAGCCTTGTTATAAACAGTATGCACCATCAGTGAGAGCAAAAAAGTCTCCTTAAAGTCTTGCGAACAAGAGGAGTTGAGAGCGGGGTGGCGAGGGATGCCTCTCCCCTCCCCCTTCCCCTAGATCTCCTCCCCCTCGCCAGCCACCTGGACGGACCCCTGTGCTCAAGGGGTTAAGGGGCTGGTACTCGTCAACATGGCTGCCCGTTATGGCCTTGGCGTTCTGAGCAATTAAAAAAAAAAAAAAAGTTTTGTCTCTCATCTCCGGAAGGATTGAGAGACACTCAGACACTGGGGCATTTTTCCCCCTTTTTCTTTTTTTCTGTTTTTCTTCTATCCCGTGTGACGAAGTCTACTGCCTTCGACAACTGGACGTCATGTACTTCTCTTTCCTTTTTCCTCCTCATTCTTCATTCATTCCTTCCTTACTTCCTTCCTTAAGTTCTTGGGGCTTCATGGTCTCCCCCAACCATGCTGCCCCCGAACCGAGATCTCTTCAGTTGGCCTTATTTTACCTCTCCTCCTCCTCGTCTCCTCCCCATATCTCTCCTCCCTTGTTCTTCGGACCTCAAACGCACCTGCGTCCCATCAGCGCTCCCTTTCCTCTGCGCGCGTGTGAGTGAGTGAGTGAGTAAGTGTGTGTGTGTGTGTGTGTGTGTGTGTGTGTGTGTGTGTGTGTGTGTGTGTGTGTGTGTGTGTGTGTGTGTGTGTGTGTGTGTGTGTGTGTGTGTGTGTGTGCACTACGCAGAGGAAGCAGAGCAACAGGAGGCGTCAGCTGCAAAGCAGCGCGAGCTTAAAACTTCGTGGCAGTGTAGAGGTTCTCGTCGGGTCCCGGGTGGTGGGTGTGGA
>NW_028234434.1:10382907-10387907 GCF_977035675.1 Penaeus japonicus
GAAAGCTCGAAAAAAGTAAGAATGCAAACAACACGAAAAGAGGAGAGGAAGATATGGTAAAAGGGGAGAAAGGAAGAGGAAATAAAAAGGAAGGAGAAGAAGGGAGATAATGGCGAATAGCAATGTAATCAGTGGCATGTTGTTGATAAGAAATAAAAGGAAAAGATTAAATAAAATACAATCCGAAAGGAATAAAAAAACTCGAGACGTTTCGAGTCTTTTTCGGAGGAATCTTTTGAGTTCGATCATGTGTTTCGTTTCAACCTTGCCCACACGTTCTTGTCTTTGATTAATAAGATAAATAATGAGAAAATATAATCGATATGCAAATACCAGTGATATGTAAACGATAATTCATGAGTGATGATATCTATACGATAAGAAATAAATGAAGAATAACTAATAACCAACAAGAACATCGTGGCAAATGGCATCTTCCTTAATGTAACACAGGCCTCTCCTTACCTCCTCATCTCTCTGCCATCTTCCTGATCATACTAATCCCTCTCCTTACTGCTTCCCCTTACCCCTTTGCTTCCTGCTCCCCCTCCTACTTCTGCTACTCTCTTCCGTCTTCCTGCTAACCCTCCCAATATGCTCCCTCGCCTATTTCTGCTCCTCCCTCCTGCTTCCTACTCCCCCTCTCCTTATGCACCACCTATCCCATTTCTGCTCCCTCCCCCCTACTCCTTCTGCTCCCCCCTACCCTTTCTGCTCCGTTTCCCTACCTCCTGCTCCCCCTCCCTCTTCTACTCCCTTTCCTGCTTCTTACTCTGACCCCTCCTCCCCCATCCTCCCCTATTCTGCTCCATTTCTCTCTCCTACTCCCCTTCCCTACTTCCTGCTCCCCCGTCTCCCTGCTTCCTACTCCCCCTCTCCCCTCCCCCTCTTCCAACTTCCTACTCCCCCTCCCCCCCTCTCCCAGCTCCCTTTCCTCCCCCCCAAGCTCCCCATCCCCCTCCCTACTTCCAACTCCCCCTCTCTCCCTCCTCGTCTGCTTCTTCTCCTATCACGCCCATCGAGACTCGGCGAGACACCAGCATCTCATATGTAAATTAATCATTCATACACAGCGGGGGCGCGCGTCTGAAGTTACTGCACGGAGCTTAGGTTCCGTCAACGCACAAACAACTTCCCCCGGCGCTCCGTACGCACACCTAAGCATCGCCATTAACATATGAATCAGAAAACTCTCCGTGGCGGAAGCGGGTCGTCGAAACTTGAAGCAAGTAAATGAAAGAAGGGAAGGAAAAAAGAGAGAAAAAAAAAATAGAAGAAAAAAAGAAAAGGAGAGAGGAGAAGCCATGGACCCAATTTCCCTTCCTTCGCGCCACCCAGAGAGCCAGAGAACCTTGCACCGTTGCCTATTCAGCTAATTAATCTGGAGAGTGATGATTCAGTAGCGAAGCGGCCGTAAAAAGCTGTCCCTATGATTTGTTTTTATCCAAGGGAGAGTCAACGTCCTTCTTCTTCTTCTTCTTCTTCTTCTTCTTCTTCTCCTCCTCCTCCTCCTCCTCCTCCTCCTCCTCCTCCTCCTCCTCCTCCTCCTCCTCCTCCTCTATCTCTTCCTCTTCCTCCTCTTCCTCTTCCTACTCCGCCTCTTCCTCCTCCTCCGCCTCTTCCTCCTCCTCCGCCTCTTCCTCCTCCTCCGCCTCTTCCTCCTCCTCCGCCTCTTCCTCCTCCTCCGCCTCTTCCTCCTCCTCCGCCTCTTCCTCCTCCGTCTCTTCCTCCTCCTCCGTCTCTTCCTCCTCCTCCGCCTCCTCCGCCTCTTCCTCCTTCCCCGCCTCTTTCTCCTCCTCTGCCTCTTCCTCCTCCTCCGCCTTCTTCTTCATCTCCTCCTTCTCCTTCTCCTTCTCCTTCTCCTCCTCCTTCTTCTTCTTCTTCTTCTTCTTCTTCTTCTTCTTCTTCTTCTTCTTCTTCTTCTTCTTCTTCTTCTTCTTCTTCTTCTTCTCTTCTCTATTATTGCTCTTCGTACTTTCATAGTTCGTATTTTCCCCTCTGTTTTTTTGCTTCCCCTCTCTTCCTCTCCTTTCCCTCTTCCTATTCCCACTTTCCTCTCTTCTACCTTCCTTCCCATTAATCTCTCCCCCTTCCTTCTCCCTACCCCTACCCCTTCCCCTTCCTTCCCCTCCTCTCCCTTTCCTTACTCCCCCTTGCCCTTCGTTCCCCTCCTCTCCCTTTCCTTACTCCCCCTTGCCCTTCCTTCCCCTCTTCTCCCTTTCCGTACTCCCCCTTGCCCTTCCTTCCCCTCTTCTCCCGTCCCTCCCCCTCCCCCCTCATGGAGATATTCCCCCGCCCGGATTCCCTCACACACTACCCCACTGATGGTCCTCATATTCTAATAATGGGTCGTCTAAAAGCTCTACTAATGAGAGGTTGAAAAGGCCCGATTCACAGGCGACCGCAAACTTCTAGGGATGAGATGTATAATACGCCCAACTTTCATCAAAGGAAGAATCTCCTTTACTTTCTTTCTTTTTTTTTTTTTTAGATATATTCTTTTTCAACCCGATTTACTTTTTTTTTTTTTGTAGGGGTTGGGGGTGTTGGGAGGGAGGTGAGAGGCGTGGCCCATCGTTTTTTTTGTTGTTGTTTTTGTTGTTATTTTGAATGACTCGTCTGGTTATATTCTCCAGCCGTGTTCCCTTAGGGGTTAAAAAGGGAAAATATTATATCACATTCTTTCCCCTGCCTCGCGGATTAGAAATATGCAAGGCTGACATTTAGAAAGTTTTCAAAGGAGAGATGATGATGTCAGCGAAATCTTTTTTTTCTCTCGTCTTTTTTTTTTTCTTTTCTTTTCTTTTCTTATTATCATTTCTATTGTTTTAATCTTCTTTTTCATTTTTTCCCTTCTTCAAGTTATCATGTTTATAAACAAATTTAATTTATTTCTCCACTGCCATTATAAAAAACAACTATCATTATGAAGATACACCCACCAGGTTAGTAATGGCTGACGTAGGTTGATATCATTTGATAATCAACAGGTTTTGCTAATAATTATCTGATGATTGACAGTTTGGTGAGCATAATCATCTTGTAATTGACAGGCTGGTGATGGTAACTATTTGATAACTGTCAGATTGGTGATAATAATCAATTGAAAAATATCCACGTGCATCGGATATGTTGCATTCAACCAGTCATAACCAACAACTCAGGTGCAAGTCTGCCTCGATGAAAAAATAGATAAATAAAAGAAATTACAAGAATAAAAAATAAACAGAGATTTCGGCGCCTCCAACAATTACAAAATGGAAAAGAGACACCTTGACAAGCCTCCTCTTCCTGGATGTGAGGCGAGACTACATCCGGCAGTGGAGCTTGTCTTGCCTTAGATAAAGATGGGAATCACTGACCACAGTCCATGTAAATAATAAGTAATAATATGAAAGCTGAAATGAAAAAAACAATAAAGCAGAAATGACAAGAACTGGTGGCGTCTCGCGTTAGGAGTCGAGACGTTTCGACTCAGGCCAGACTCCTCCTCAGACGATGAAACCGAGAAGGCTTTTGAGTTTCATTATGATATCCGTAAGACAACCGATTGCTCTGCTTTCCGCGACGCTGAGCAGATGTTTTCCTGAGGAGCAACGGCCGGTGTCACACGTCTTGTTCACAGCGGAAGGAAACTGGAGCCCCTGCCGTGTATTATTCAAGAGCAAGCTTGGGTCGCAGTTAAAGATTAGTCTCAGATAAAAGCGTCAATGTGAGCTTGTCGACTGCTGACTATGGGAGTCCCTAAACAGTAGAACAGGTAGGATCCGAGAGTGCTCGCAACAGGAATTATTGCATGATTGGGAGGTGGCGTTTGCGTGCACTATATCAAGTTGGGAAACCGAAAAGTATTAGAAAGAAATGAAAATATTGAAATAGAATACACCAGGCCCCTGGGAGGTGAAGTGAATGGGAACTGGTAGAGCTATATCCGATGGACAATTTAAGAAAGAATGCCTCTATGCCTCTAGTCAAGGATAGGAAACCATTTAACATCAACGTAATACGAGTGAATGTGGAGGCACAGCGCCAGTATGAATCGCATGGAATACTAACAAGCGTGGGAGATTGGAATGCTAAAGTGGGAGGAGGAAGAGAGGGGGAAGTTTTAGGACATAGAAGGAAACATAAGACATGACCATTTTATTGGAATACCAAAGCAGATGGAAAAGACCTTACGCTAACATGAAACTTCTACTGGCAGGAAGAAGCTACAGTTTGCTTTGAAGATAAAGTGTCCAATTGGAGAAAAAAATAAAACGCGGAATTCGACAGGCTTGCGGCGTGACTTAATCTTGAAAGGGATAAATGAACTAGAATTGCTTGAAATAGTTGGAGTCAACATAGAAAATTATAAGATATTCATATGAGAGTGACAATTGCAGACCTAGAAGAAGAAAAAAACAAACAAATTGATGTGGAATTGGTCAGCAACCAGAGGGGATCGAAATAGATATCACGAAAACGGCGGTTATGGTAGCATGCAAAAGCAACGAACTACCGAGATGCAACAGTCAGATAGGATATTGGTATATCAAACAGACGCGGCCATTCTATTAACCAGGAAGCACGGTGACTCATGATTACAAATGTGAAACGGAATATATAAAAAAAAGGGCTCGTTGGATGCAAATTCAAAACACGCATTTGACTTGCAAATAAGTCATCTGCTTAAATGAAACATCTACGAACGAAAAATTCATTAAAACTTTGACATAAGAACCAAACTCCTAAAACCCTATCTTTGGTCAATCTAAACATATAGCTCAAGAACATGGAGACTTAATAAGACTCGAGGACTGTAAGATGCTATGGATATCACGTGACACCCAAACTAACCAACAAACGAGGTGCCCCACTATGCAAAAACGAATGACAAACTGTTCATCAAAAGTTTTTAGGTCCATGTACTAAGGAAAATCCAAAAGAATCTTTAAGCTTAACAAGACAGACGGGAAAGATGAGAGGTTAAAGCAGGAAGAAATGTTTAATTAGCCTGA
>NW_028234434.1:10395407-10397907 GCF_977035675.1 Penaeus japonicus
GGATAAATAATAATAAAACGAAAACGCATTTGAGTGTGAATATCATTTCTTAATTTCTGCCCATGTGTGGTGTGTCTGTTATACCTGGGTGTCTATGTGCGTGTGCAGTGTGTGCGTGTTTATTCAAACCCAAATGTACACAGAAAACGTCTATCATTATGCAGAGGAGCGCCATGAGATGTTTAATCTTCCTCTTGTACAAATACAACACATGGAAGAGTTCTTATTCTCCCTTCCCTCAGCTTCTTTTTTTCGATATTCTTCTTCTTCCTCTGCTACTTCTAGCCCTTCACCTTCTACTTTGTCTTCCTATTCCTCTTCTTCTTCCTTCTAATCTTCTCCTATTATGTCTAGCCATACCCCTTTTCCTTCCTTTTCCTCTCTTCTTTCCCCTTTCCTTCTTCCTTCCCCCTTCCTCTTCCTCTACTTCTCTCTCTTTCTCTCATTCCCTCTTCCATTCCTTCTTCTCCTTCTCTCCTTTTCCTTTAACCTCTCCCTTTCCCTTTCCATTTCCCTTTCCCTTTCCCTTTCCCTTTCCCTTTCCCTTTCCCTTTCCCTTTCCCTTTCCCTTTCCCTTTCCCTCTCCCTGTCCTACTCTCCTACCTCCATTTACCCCACACTTTCTCTCTCTCTCCAATACCTTCTTTTAATTAATTTGCAAGTTTTTTTTTCTCTTCTCCCTCATATATATTTGTCCTGACTTAACTTTTCAACACTTCAAATCGTCTCATCTCATTTTCTTACTTTACCCTCTCATTTTGCTTCATTTCCCCACCCTCACTAACCCTCACTTCACTTTAAGGTATCGTTTTGTAGTCTTATTCCCTTTTATCCTGCCTCAATCCACGCTCCTAATAACATTTCACCTATTTTCCTTCATTCCCTTCACTTATTTTCACTTCAACTCGCCTCACCTCAATTCTCCACCCTTACGAACACTCGCAAAGCCTCACTTCCTTTCCCCTCATCTTTCTTCACCTTCTCTTTTCATCTCACCTCATTTCACCTCATCCTTACGAATTCCTACCAAAAACCCCCTCCTCGCCTCCCCTCATCTTCACCTCACTAATCTCACTTCCTTCTGACTCATTTCCTTTCCTTTCACATCGTGCAATTTCAGTTCCCTTTTCAGTAACTTCACTTTACTTAACGCTACTTAATCTAATTACCTCTAAACCCATTTTTTTGAAAATAATTTTCGTCTAATGGCCTTCGCTTCTTTATAATTCCTTATTCTTTTTTTTTTCTTTTTTTTCCCTTTTTTTTTACTCCTGACAAGACCTGAGTATTTTTTTTTTCTTTACAGAAAGATGAAAGACTAAATACAAAGAGGGGAAAAGTCTTCTATTTGCGTCAGAGTAACCCTAAGATGAGAGGTGGTAGGGGGGGGGGGGGTCCGTGGTAAACCTACTTTAATATATTCGTTATCTGATAAATGAGTGTTTGTTTGTTTTTTATTTTTATTTTTATTTGTTTTCAATTTTTTTTCTTTTTCTTTCTGTCTTTTTTTCTTTTCTTTGGATTAGTTAATGAGAGCGTCTTTCTGTATGTTTGTTTGTTTATCAATTTTGTTTTGTAGTTGCGCGTATGTCTGTGTTTATCTCTATTTGTCTGTGCCTTTCTGGTATTTGTCCAATCATTTTATCTATTAATAATCTATCTGTCTGCCATCTTTACCAACCATACCCTTCAATCTATCTATTTCCATCCACGTCTTCGTTCGAACCACAGAACTTATTTTATTCTTCTATTTCACCTTCATTCTGTCTTTATCACTAATCACTTCTATATACATTTCATCTTTATCCTTAGTCATCTCTCTTTCTTTCTTCCTTTATTTTCGCTTTTTTATAGCATGTAGGCGGTAGCCAAACATGCCTTAAGGGTGGGGGGCTGGGGGGGGGGGCATTGGAGTGGGGGGGCGTTGGAGTGGGGGGGGGGGGGGGTCGTAGTCATTAAGGAATGGCGGTTGGCACCGGGGAGAAAAATATGCTAGGCGAGATGTTAGCTGTTTTTCCCCCTAGGATAAAGTTAATCCCTTTGTTCTGCGTTAACCCTTAATGGGATGTGTTGGCCTGGCCGTGTCTGTTTGGTTGCGTCTTTGCACATATACATTCAAACACACTTACGCACATACACATACACATACACATACACATACACATACACATATACATAAACACACACACACAAACATACAATATGCACATATGTCGGATACTATAAATCAATAACATATGAAAGAAGGAAGGAAAGAAAGAAAGAAAGAATATATATAAATATATACATAGATATATATATAAATATATATATATATACTATATAATATATATATATATATATATATATAATATATATATATATATAATATATATATATGTGTGTGTGTGTGTGTGTGTGTGTGTATATATACATATATATACATATATATATATATATATATATATATATATATATATATATATATATATATATAATATATATTTATATATATATATAC
>NW_028234434.1:10400407-10402907 GCF_977035675.1 Penaeus japonicus
TTCTCCTTCTCCTTCTCCTTCTCCCTCTCTCCCCGTCCCTATCCCTCTCTTTCTTCTTTCCACTCTCTCACTTCCTCCTTCCTCTATCCACCCTTTCCCCTTCACCTACCCCTATTCCTCACCACCTCCTTCTTTCCCTATCGCTCCTTCTCCTCCATATCTCTCATTTTCTCCTTCCTCCTCTCACTCCTCCTTTTTCCTCTAGTCCTCACCCTTCTCCCTCTCCCCCTTCTACCTTTCCCCTTTCCCCTTTCCCCCTTCTTCCTTCCCCTCCTCCTCCTCCTCTTCTCCTTCGTCCTCCTCCTGGTCCTCCTCCCTCCTCTCCACTTCTCCCTCCTCCCCCGTTCTCCCTCTCCCCCTTCCTCCTGCCACTCCTCCTCCCTCCTCGCTACTTATCCCTCCCCCCTTTCCTCCCCTTTCCCCCCTCCCCCTCCCATTCCACCCTCCCCCTCTCCCCTTCACCCTCCCCTTCACCCTGCCCTCCCCCTCTCCCCCTCCTCCTCCCTCTCTCCCTTCCTCCTCCCCTTCCTATTCCCACCTCCTCGCCCCTTGGACCTTAGACCTTGGACCTTTTCCAGCCAGCCTCCCTCTGGCGACAACCTCGGTCCTCCCACGATGAAGCTGACTCAAAAAAAAAAAACTTCTTCTCGCATACTGATTGATTGAGAGTAAAGGATTGAGAATGGACGAGTTGCATTGGATGGTGCGAAGTTGCAAAGTTGAGGTCAGATCACTCCGGAAAGGAGGAGAAAGTTGAAGGAAGGAAGTTGAAAAAAAAGGAAAAGTTATGATGAAGAGGAAGAAGAGATGGAGAAGGAGAAAGAAGAGGTTGAAGGTTAGATGGTTTCAGAGAGAAAAAAGGGAAGAAGAGGAAGAGGAAGAAGAAGAAAAAAGTTGAAGGTTAGATTGTTGCAGGGAAAGGGAAAAAAACGAAAATGAAGTAGAAGAAAAGAGGAAGATTTCAACGATAGGTCCTTCCAAAGAAGAGGGAAGACGAAGAAAGAGGCTATAGCGTTCCAGAAAATTAGGGAGGGACGAAGAAGGTAAAGAAGAGGAAGAGGAAGATGCAGAGGAAGAGGAAGAAGATGAGGAGGAAGAGGAAGAAGATGCAGAGGAAGAGGAAGAAGATGAGGAGGAAGAGGAAGAAGATGCAGAGGAAGAGGAAGAAGATTAGGAGGAAGAGGAAGAAGATGCAGAGGAAGAGGAAGAAGATGCAGAGGAAGGGAAAGAAGAAGATGCAGAGGAAGAGGAAGAAGATGCAGAGGAAGAGGAAGAAGAAGTTGAAGGTTATATCATTCCTAAAAAAAAGGAACGAAAGACGAAAGAAAACTAGAAACAAAACTGAACTCATCCCTTTCACTCTCCAATCCTCCATCCTCCTTTTCCTCGCCCTCTTCCTTCCCTCTCTTTCCCTCCCTTGCTGATGGAATTGAGCGATCCTCCCTAAGTACAGCGCTCCCCGCCCCTGCAACGGCTTTTAAGGGGGTATTGCGGCTGCCTAATAGAGGGCTGAGTGGTTACGATGATCCTCCCCCGGCTAAGTTATCGTCCGGTTATCCGCTGCGGGTTCGGTTAAGAATGGGACGCAATCGCGATTACTTGGAAGTGTTTCGGGCCGCTTGTCGTGTAATTCCGCCCGGTGATCTTGTCGCGGCGCGGTAATTTCCGGATAATGTTCTAACTCGTCGCGCGCCGGTTTATGGCGGTCTCATAATGTGACAATGCCTCCCCGGCCGCATGCGGTAATAGCAGGACTAATGCGATCTGATGCGGGGATCATGAGGCTACGAGTCTCGCTTATGGTTGAGTTATGACTCGGCGAGACTCACGCGAGGTCGAGGTTATGGTGTGCTACTTCAAAGGCCGGGCTGAGGTTTGACTGCTTAACTATCTGGTTACATCGGCTTTCGGGGTGGGAGGGGGAGGGGAGGGTGTAGGGTAGGCCTTCCAGTAGATTAGCTATGGAAATGTTAAGTGAGTGAGGGAGGTAGGGGAGCTTCGAAATGCCGATCTTTCCCATTAAAACTGTTTTCGAACGAGATTCATGACTAATGGACCATTGCCGCTAATGGAAGAGTTTAAAACATCATCAGGGGCGTTACAGCGGCACCAGCACAATCCCTGAATATCAAGGTTGATATTGCTCTAGAATAATATTAGCAAAAACATAAAAAGCGCTTCCTGTTAAAATACAAAATATTTTTATAGTATCTCTATTCAGAATACAAATACTAATAGCCCCACGATCCAGCAGAAAAAAAAATCACTTCATGTAATGAAACCAGCGAAAAAAAAAATTGTTTTAAGGGAAACATGCTTAAAAGAAATTCCCAACCTCCTACCGCAAGTACCCATACAATTTCCAACAGCGGAGAACAACATTACCAGCAGATGGTGGTTGTGTCTCCATAGTATTACCCAAAACAATGTTAAGGATAAAAAAAAAAAAGCATGATCGCTGCGTAAAACACCGAGGAACAATACAATAGCGACGCGGCGT
>NW_028234434.1:10410407-10417907 GCF_977035675.1 Penaeus japonicus
ATAATAATAATAATAATAATAATAATAATAATAACAATAATAACAACTGCAACAGAAATTACGAAAAATAATAATAAAATAATAAAAAATCATATAATAACAACAACAACGAACCACGAGCAAACAATCAAACAGAAACCACTAAAGACAACGAAGATACGCGACAGAGAAATTAACAAAGAGGAGGAGGAGTAGCGAGGAAAAGCCATTAGCGCGAGCAGCGAGGATAGGCGACACGTCAACACCCTGGAAAAGACAGCCCAGCCAGTTCACAAGGGGCGTGGAGACTTGTTGAGTGTTACCATGACAACCGCTGATGTAACCATGACTACAAGACCCACAGGCCGACCTGCGTGAGGTGTGGGTAGGGGGGGATGGGAGGGAAGGGAGAGGGAGGGGGAAGGGGAGGAGGTTGTGGATAGGCAGTGAGGGTGGGAAGGGAGGGAGAGGGGTAAGGGAGGGAGAGTGAGAGGGAGGGTAGAGAGAAAGAGATAGATAGATAAAGAGAGAGAGAGAGGAGAGAGTGAGAGAGAGAGATGAATAGATAGATAGAGAGAGAGGGGGGGGGAAGGAGCGAGAGAGCGAGAGAAGGAGAGAGAGAGAGAGGGGGGGGGCGGCAGGGAGAGGTTTGTAGATTGGGGGTGAGTGAGTGAGTGAGTGAGTGAGTGAGTGAGTGAGTGAGGGAGGGAGGGAGGGAGGGAGGTACACGTAGGTTGCAGGTGAAGTACCGACCTCCTCTCGTTGTCTGGGAGTGTGGCTCGGGCTCTCATTTCCCTTTTGTCATTTCGTTTTTGTTTTCGTTTCCTCCTTTGTGCACTTGCGCCCCCACTGGATCCTAATTCATCTTTTCCCTTTTCTTCTTCTTTCTCTTCCTCTTATTTCATTTTGTGTCTGTTAGAGGGGAGGTGCGGGGGGGAGGGGGGAGGTGGGAGGGGGGGGGGTCGTCAACCTGTATCCACAACGGGAAACCACATCGCTTTTCGAGCATTAAATTGTATTACTTAGATCCACAAACACGCTCTCACACCCTCGCTCTCACCCTCGCTCTCGCTCTCACTCTCACTCTCACTCTCACTCTCACTCTCACTCTCACTCTCACTCTCACTCTCACTCCCACTTTCACTCTCATTCTCACTCTCTGTCTTACCCTTTTCGTAATCTTTATCACTATTTCAAACAAATTTCCTAGGTCTCTGAATCCCCATTTACTTCTACCTCAACGAAAATCTCTTGCCTTTATCTTTTCTTTTCTATCTTCCTCTCCCCATCCTCACCCCTCACTCGTTCCCTCCTCCTTCTCTTCCATCCTTCCTTCAAAACGCTCCTCCCTCCCATCCTAACTCCTTCCTTCCCACCCTCCCGCTTTCCAATCTATCCTTCCTTCCATCCTCCCATCTTCCATCCTATCCTTCACAACCCTTACAACCCGCCCGCACCATCATCTACTTACGCCCACCCATTTCATTTCTCCACGCCCACACTACCCTTCCCCTCCCCTCCCCACACCATCATCTACTTAGTTCCTCCTCCTCCCTCCCCTCCATACCCTCTCCCCCTCCATACTCTCTTTCCCCCCAACCTCCCCTTCTTCCCTCCCCTCCCACCTACCCTTCCCCAATAAATACCCTACCCCCCCACTCTGCCCTTCCTCCTTCCCTCCTTACCCACCCTTCCCCCTCCATACCTATCATCCATCCCCCTACCCTGCCCATCTCCCCTGTACCTCCGCACCCATAATCTTTCCTCCACCCCCTACCTTGCCCCTCCCCCACTCATACCCACCCTTCCCGCTCCATTCCCATACCTACCCTCTCCCCTTTTCCTTCCCCCTCCCACCCACACCCTCTCATCTGCTTTCCCTCCCCCTCCCTCTCTCTCTTTCGCCCTCAACTTCCACCCACACTCTTTCGTCTCCCCCCTCCCCCTCTTTCACCCTCCCTCCCCCCTCACCCCTCTTTCGCCCTCCCCCACCCTCTCTTTCGCCCTCCCCTAAGACCCCACCCACCCACCCACCCTCTCTCTCTCACTCGCCCTCCACTTACGCTCGCTTGAACATCAATCTCCTCGCAGCGTGGACGCCCCTATGGCTCTTCATCGCGTTCTCTCTCTCTCTCTCTCTCTTTCTTTCTTTCTTTATCTCTCTCTCTCTCTCTCTCTCTCTCTCTCTCTCTCTCTCTCTCTCTCTCTCTCTCTCTCTCTCTCTCTCTCTCTCTTTCTCTCTCTCTCTCTCTCTCTCTCTCTCTCTCTCTCTCTCTCTCTCTCTCTCTCTCTCTCTCTCTCTCTATATCGACTTACGCTTCCAGACCGCCGCCCATCTTCTATCCGGGATTTATTTTCATTTATCTCATTTGCTCCTTTTTTATAAAGGTTTTCTGTCTTTGTCTGTTATTGTTTTGTTTTTATTCCTGTTTGTTTCGTTTTCTTTCCTTTCTTTTTTTTCTCTCTATTACATTCATTATTATTTATTACTATTCATTTAATTACCTATTCATTTATTTAGCTTTTTTCATTCTTTTTTCTGTCTATTTTCCTTCCCTTCTTTATTTCTCTTTCTTCTTACCTTTTAACTTTTCCTCTTCCTATATCAACTTTTCCTCCATCTACATTTGTCTCTCTTCCATTTCTGACCCTTCCCCTCATTACCCAACCCCCTTCCCAGCCTCCCTTCACCTCTCTCTCCCTCTTTCCCCCACCTCCCTTCTCCTCCCTTCCCCTTCCTCCCTTTCCCTCTTTCCCGACCTCCCCTCCCTCTTTCCCGACCTCCCTTCCCTCTTTCCCCCACCTCCCTTCCCTCCTTCCCTCCACCTCCATTCCCCCTCCTTCCCTCCACCTCCCTTCCACCTCCATTTCCCCTCCCTTCCTCCACCTCCCTTCCACCTCCATTCCCCTCCATTCCCCCTCCTTCCCTCCACCTCCCATCCCCCCACTCCCTTCATATAAAAAAAAACACCGCGTTCACTGCCAGGTTAACTGTGGCTCGGGACCGCAATATTACTTGTAAACTTGTAATGAAGATCCATTTGAATATTATTAGCCGTCGAGCCAAGAGGGTCCGTGATGAGGACAGGGAAAATGAGGCTAGTGGGACGCTGAAGTTAAAGTGTGAGTTTTTTTTTTCTCGAGAAGAGGGAGGGAGGTTGGAGGGGGGGAGGTATTGTGAGGTAGGAGGGAGGTTAAAAGGAGGGAGGGGGAGGGGAAGCTTGCAGGGGGGAGGGGGGGCGTTGAGGGTATGAGTATGAAGGAAGACAAGTGTAAGGATTTTTAGGTAGAAGGGACATTGTGAAGAAGGAAGAAAAAGATATAGAGGAGGAGGAGGAGGAGGAGAAGGAAGAAAAGGAGGAAGAAGAGGAAGAGGAAAAAGGATAAAAATATGATGAAAATCGTAGATGATGAAGGAGAGAAGAAGAGGAATCAGAAGAAAGAAAAGAAGATGATGCAGAGGATGATGAAAAAGAATAATAATAATAAGAGGCGAGGTTTCTGGGCTGGAAGGAACACTATGAGGGGATCAGGGTATAAAAGGGAGAGGGGGAGAGGGGAGGGGGAGAGAGTGTTGCAAGAGACATTTTTAAGAGAGAATACAAATCAAGAGAGGAGAGTGCGGGCATGGGTGAGAAGAGGAGAGGGAGGAAGGGGGAGGAGGACGACGACGAAAAGGAGGCTGAGAAGGAGGAGGAGGGAATGAAAGAAAAAAAGGAAGGGAAGAAGATAAAAGACGGGGGAGGGGGAAGGGAGGGGGAGGGGGAAAAGGAGGAGGCGAAAGATATGAAGTGGGGAAGAAGGTGGAAGAACAGAAGATGAAGAAGGAAGAGGAAAAAAAAGAGAGAGGAGGAGAATGGAGCAGAAAAGGAGTAGGGAAAAGAAGAGAAGGAGGTGGAAGAACATAGGACGAAGAAGAGGAAGAAAAAGATGGGGAGGGGGCGATAGAGGTTGAGGTTGGATAGGAGATAGGGGGAGGAGGAGGAGGAGGAGGAGGAGGAGGAGGAGGAGGAGGAGGAGGAGGAGGAGGAGGAGGAGAGGGAGGGGGAGGAGGAGGAGGAGGAGGAGGAGGAGGAGGAGGAGGAGGAGGAGGAGGAGGAGGGGGAGGGGGAGGGGGAGGAGGAGAAGGAGGAGGGGAGAGCGTAAGATAAGGTTTTGGAAAACTTGTGGGAGAGCATTTTTGAATTGAAGAGGATTGTGAAGAGTATTTTAAAGAGGTTTAGAAATGCCCCCTTTTTGGGCCAATTCGAAAAGCTTCGTGGATACGCTTTTGCAATGGATTTTCGTGAAGTTCTGGTAATTCTGTGGACGTGTGTGTTTGTGAGGGTACGTGTGCGGTCGTACGTGCGTGCGTGCATGTGTGCGTGCGTGCGTGTGTGTGTGTGTGTGTGTGTGTGTGTGTGTGTGTGTGTGTGTGTGTGTGTGTGTGTGTGTGTGTGTGTCAGGTCTACTATACCCTTGTGCAAGATTAGCGCAAGAGCGTTCATTCAGTTGAGATGTACTTAAGCAACATTCACAAACGACACTAGTCCGCAGGCTAGACGTCTATATCTGTATACGCATTTGTATAAATGACTAATCTACATGTGCTTGTTATGTATGTATATTCGCCATCCGATACGTGTTATCACAACGATAGTGAGCGATAGGGTGTCCGAAAGCGTGCAATTACGACAAGCTTTGCCCTTTTTACTGGAAATACCACGGATGATATCGCCATCAAATCCATCATTAAAATCGCACATACAAAAAAAAACGGTAACGATTATCTTGACAATAATGAGATAATGAGGTCATAAATTCAGCAAATTAGTCATAACGATCTTGAACAGTCATACTCTCAATAGCAAAATCAACATTATTAGCGGCCGTTACGATCCCATAAATACGCTAATGGCGCCTCTTCGTCAGCCGCGAGCGAGGGGACGGAGCGAACAAGTGCAACACGAGATGCGCACTGACGGAAGGCGCAGAGAGACGCGCTGAT
This sequence comes from Penaeus japonicus, assembly GCF_977035675.1. Taxonomy (NCBI): domain Eukaryota; kingdom Metazoa; phylum Arthropoda; class Malacostraca; order Decapoda; family Penaeidae; genus Penaeus; species Penaeus japonicus. The sequence goes on from NW_028234434.1 coordinate 10,415,374, forward strand.
GAAAGGACACTCATGGTGCAAGCGGGAGTTTTGTTGTGAAATTAGTAATAACAATAATATGATTATAACAAAAATATTCATCAGTAGCATTATATAAAAAATTATAACAATGATGATAATAATTATAACAACAACAATGATCATTATGATAATTGTATCAATAATAATAATGATAATAATAGTAATAATAATTAGTTATTAATATCATTACTACTATTATTATCATTATCATTACTGTCATTACTACAATTATTACTAATATTACTATCATTACCATTATCATTATTATCATTATCATCAAAATCATAATTACCTTTATCATTATCATTATTATCTTCATTATCAGTATAATTGTTATAATTATCAATATCAATATCATTATCATCACAATTAAAAGTTTAACCGTCTTAATCTTCAGAGACAAAACAGAGCTAACAAGAAAAATAACATTCACATTATTAGCTATAAAAAAGCTGTTATAACAATTACAATAATGGGTTCTCGTGAGTTAAAAGCACAAGAGGAACAGGTGAACATGAAGAAAACAAAATCATGTTTTTTGTTTGTTTTTTGAAAGGAAGTGTTCATATACACGAGGGGAAGGAGAGAGAGAGAGAGAGAGAGAGAGAGAGAGAGAGAGAGAGAGAGAGAGAGAGAGAGAGAGAGAGAGAGAGAGAGAGAGAGAGACAGAGACAGAGACAGAGACAGAGACAGAGACAGAGAGAGAGAGAGAGAGAGCGAGAGCGAGAGAGAGCGAGAGCGAGAGAGGGCGTTGAGAGAGAGACAGAGTCACAACAGAGAGACTCATTAAACGGAGAGTCGGACAATCAGAGACAGGAGAGAAAAAAATAATGAGTGACAGATACACAGACACAGAAAAAAGGACTTGGCCACGCTCCCTGTTGCAAATTCATCAACAGAGACTTCTGCAATACAAGGAGCGAGATAACAAGTGAACAATAAAGCCGTGTGACGAATGAGCGGGTGATAAGAAGGCGAATGACAGGGATATGAAGGAGGGAGGAGGGAGGAGGATTAGAAAGAAGAGAAGAAGATGAAGATGGAGAAGGAAGAGGAGGTAGAGAGGGGTAGGGGAAGGAGCAAGAGAAGGAGGAGGAGAAATAAAGGGAGTGGAGGAACAAAGAAGAAAGAAGCGATTGCGGGGGAGATTTTCAAGAAGACAAGGATAAAGAAGAGAAACAAAATAGAAGAAGGAAGACATACAAAAGAAAAGACGAATAGAAGAAGAGGAGACAGGAAGACGAAAAAGAAGAAACAAAGGCTAATGGGAGAGGAACAAACACACGAGAAAGATAAAATAATAATAATAATAAATAAATAAATAAAACGTACGAAGAGGGAATAATAAAAAGAAGAAGAGAGATGCGGGCAAGAAGGAAAGCGACATCAACTCATGCAACGGCGCAGAGACCACGAATGCTTGCAATAGTTAAGAATAGCATAGAATAACAATAGTAATAAATGAGTCATCAAAATAGTTTAATAGTATACATATGGTAGGAATAGCAATGTCAAATCATGCATGAAATCTTACTAAACAATTTAATTATTGCAATTCGAAACCGATAATGAATCTCATTTGGAAACCCAAAGTTTAATCTGATTCTTAAATCAGAGTTCAGGAAAGTTAATCATCATTATACGCCGGTAATTATGGCTATAAGACTTATCAAGATCAACCGAGAAGAAAATAAACTTCTCACCTCCATTAGTGGGCTGTCGCTTCTTGTAGAGCAGGCAGCAGGAGCAGTGAAAGCAGGAGACGACGACAATGACAATCACTGCTACCGCCACGCCAAAGACTACACCGAGGATCAGCGGCAACCTGCGGGGACAATGAGCGAAACGCGTGAATAGATTAAAGAGCGAGTTTTGCTCATTTCACGCGCGTTGAAGGAGGGGAGGGGTACGGGACTACTTTTTTTTCATTTTTTTTTCATTAACACTTGGAAAAAACGGGAGGAAATTATCTACTAATTTCATATATCGAATCTACTCCTCATTTCATAAACGAAGAAAGAAAAAAAAAAAGTTCAAACACGTCCCACCTAAAAAATATGTCCAATTACCATGATGATTAGGCAATTGTACTAGAAATCAAATAAGGGCGGGAGGGAAAAAATGTTTTACACGCCGCCACTCTTAATTAGCATCAACACAATTTTTCTGATTTATTTGCGAGGTGATTAGCACGTTCTTCCTTCTCGTTAAATCGCCGATGTGGAAAAGTGAACGAAAAGAAAAAAGAAATTAAAAAAAAAGACGAAGAAAGAGACACTTGATACAGTTGCCACGTCGTCTAAATGAGCAAGATTTAATCTCCCACTGATAGTGTTGCCAAAACGGAGCCCCAAAACGCTTAGCTTAATTACTCTACCAGTTTTAGTAATGCTCTTTAGCGTGGTAATAGTACTTAAATCTGCTGGTTTTACAGGCTCATTAACTGTTATTTGCCGACACAGCTGTGAATATTGAGCTATTGAATTTCATTTCTAAAACATATCTATTACTTA
>NW_028234434.1:10422907-10425407 GCF_977035675.1 Penaeus japonicus
TGGTGATGTCGATTCGTTGGTGTTTTGATGGTGGGGTGTGATGTCGTTCGTTGTGATTTGATGGTGGTGGTGATGTCGATTCGTTGGTGATTTGATGGTGTGGTGATGTCGATTCGTTGTGATTTGATGGTGGTGGTGATGTCGATTCGTTGGTGATTTGATGGTGGTGGTGATGTCGATTCGTTGGTGATTTGATGGTGGTGGTGATGTCGATTCGTTGGTGTTTTGATGGTGGTGGTGATGTCGATTCGTTGGTGATTTGATGGTGGTGGTGATGTCGATTCGTTGGTGATTTGATGGTGGTGGTGATGTCGATTCGTTGGTGATTTGATGGTGGTGGTGATGTCGATTCGTTGGTGTTTTGATGGTGGTGGTGATGTCGATTCGTTGGTGTTTTGATGGTGGTGGTGATGTCGATTTGTTGGTTTTGATGGTGGTGGTGATGTCGATTTGTTGGTTTTGATGGTGGTGGTGATGTCGATTCGTTGGTGATTTGATGGTGGTGGTGATGTCGATTCGTTGGTGATTTGATGGTGGTGGTGATGTCGATTTGTTGGTGTTTTGATGGTGGTGGTGATGTCGATTTGTTGGTTTTGATGGTGGTGGTGATGTCGATTTGTTGGTTTTGATGGTGGTGGTGATGTCGATTCGTTGGTGATTTGATGGTGGTGGTGATGTCGATTCGTTGGTGATTTGATGGTGGTGGTGATGTCGATTTGTTGGTGATTTGATGGTGGTGGTGATGTCGATTCGTTGGTGTTTTGATGGTGGTGGTGATGTCGATTCGTTGGTGATTTGATGGTGGTGGTGATGTCGATTTGTTGGTTTTGATGGTGGTGGTGATGTCGATTCGTTGGTGTTTTGATGGTGGTGGTGATGTCGATTCGTTGGTGTTTTGATGGTGGTGGTGATGTCGATTCGTTGGTGTTTTGACGGTGGTGGTGTTGTCGATTCGTTGGTGTTGTTGATTTGTTGGTGATGTCGATTCGTTGGTGTTTTGATGGTGGTGGTGATGTCGATTCGTTGGTGTTTTGATGGTGGTGGTGATGTCGATTTGTTGGTTTTGATGGTGGTGGTGGTGTCGATTCGTTGGTGTTTTGATGGTGGTGGTGGTGTCGATTCGTTGGTGTTTTGATGGTGGTGGTGTTGTTGATTTGTTGGTGTTTTGATGGTGGTGGTGTTATCGATTCGTTGGTGTTGTTGATTTGTTGGTGTTTTGATGGTGGTGGTGTTGTCAATTCTTGGTGTTGTTGATTTGTTGGTTTTGATGATGGTGGTGTTGTCGATTCGTTGGTGTTGTTGATTTGTTGGTGATGTCGATTCGTTGGTGTTTGGATGGTGGTGGTGGTGTCGATTCGTTGGTGTTGTTGATTTGTTGGTGATGTCGATTCGTTGGTGTTTGGATGGTGGTGGTGGTGTCGATTCGTTGGTGTTGTCGATTAGTAGGTGTTTTGATGGGGACGTTTTCTTGTTTCGATGGTGATGATTTGTTGTTGTTGCTGATTTGTTGGTGTTTTGGTGGTGATGTTGTTTTGTTTTTTATTTTCTTGTTGTTTATTTGTTGGTGTTTTGATGGTAATTCTGTTGATGTCGTTGTGTTTGTTTTGTTCTTATTTTATTGTTGTTGTGTTGTTGTTGATGTTGATGCTGTTTAGCTGTTTTGTCTTTGTTTTGTTGTAGTTGCTTTTGTTCCTTTTCCTCTTCCTTATCATGTATACGTAGGAACAACATTTTTCCTGCTTCCGCTCTTTCACTCATCATCATTATTATTTCTGCATAATTTGATTATTCATGTTATTAATATCATTCATCTTTTCAGCCGTTTGTAATTTTCATTATCATATTCATGAGATTTCCGCGTGTTTTTGCAGTCGGTATTATGACTACCATTAGCTTTTACATTATCATCTCTATTATTATCTTTGTATTTATCTTATCATTATCATTATCACTATTTCAGTCCTCATCATCATTATCTTAATTATCATAATTACCGATAACGCTTAACACTCTAATTAATGTCTCGTCTCTGCATTACCTTCACCATCCCTGCAATTATTTCCGCAATTAATCCTTATCTCTGTTCCATTTTGCTAAACAAGCCAGGTATTCAACACAATGCAACGGCTGGTCGGGAAAGTTTCCTGTCTGGCCACGCCCTCGAAACATGCGATGTTGCTCCGTGTTGCAGCGTTTTGCTCGGTGGCCCTTGCAAGGTAAGCCTCAAAGACCGCATTATTGTTTTCATTCCATTCGGCGACCAGACGTTATCGTTTTGGGTTTTCCGTTCGGGAAGTTTGCTGTCGACATTATCTCTCTCTCTTTCTCTCTCTCTCTCTCTCTCTCTCTCTCTCTCTCTCTCTCTCTCTCTCTCTCTCTCTCTCTCTCTCTCTCTCTCTCTCTCTCTCTCTCTCTCTCTCTCTCTCTCTCTCTCTCTCTCCCTTTCTCTGTATTTGTGTCTGTTTTTGTCTATTCTCTTTCTCTCGAATCTCTCTGTCTC
>NW_028234434.1:10440407-10442907 GCF_977035675.1 Penaeus japonicus
GTTGTCGAGACGCTTCTGAGGTTAATGTTTCGTTAACAATTCAAAAAATATTTCCAAGAAGAAGGAATAGGGGATTATCTCGAGATAAAACTAATCCTTCGGTTACATAAAAAAGCTGTTTCTTTCTTCGTCGTTTTTCAACTTAATGAGACGCGTTTTATCATTTCTTTTTCCTCTTTCTTTTCGTTGTTGTTGTTTTTTCTTATTCTTATTCTTCTTTTTCTATTGCTTTTCTTTTCCGCTTTTTTGCCTATATGTTATTGTTGTTGTTGTTTTTTTCTTTCTTTCTCTTGTCTTATTTATTTTATATTGTTGTTTTCTTTAGGTCTGTTTTTTCTTTTCCTTTCTTTTTTGTTGTATTTCTTTTGTTTGTTATGTTTTTCTTCCTTTTCCGTATTATTTCAGTATGTATTTTTCTATTTACCTCTTTCTCTCTCTTTATATATAGATACATATATGTATATATATATATATATTTATATATATATATATATACATATATGTATATATATATATATATATATATATATTTATATATATAAACATATATATATATATATATATATATATATATATATATATATATATATATATATATATATATATGCGAAACAAGAGAGAAAAATACATACTGAAAGAATGATGTATATATGTGTGTATATATATATCCATATATATATATATACACATATATATACATATATATATATATATATATATATATATATATATATATCCTTTTTATTTGCCTTTTTTCCGCCCTGTCGGCGATTTAGAACCCCATTCTCTCTCTCTCTCTCTCTCTCTCTCTCTCTCTCTCTCTCTCTCTCTCTCTCTCTCTCTCTCTCTCTCTCTCTCTCTCTCTCTCTTTCTGTCTTTCTCTCTTTCTCTTTCTCTTTCACTTTCTCGCCCACTCCCCCCCCCCCTCGTCCCTCTGGCCTTTTTTAAGAGCGGCGGCGGTCGAGTCGCATTGGTTGGGGATCGAGCGCTTCATGTCGTCACGCGGGGGGAGGGGGGGGATGAGGATGGGAAGGGGGGAAGGGGAGGGGGAGGGGGAGGGGGATAGGGAATGGGGATGGGAAGGGGGATGGGAAGGGAGGAGTGGGAAGGGGGATGGGAAGGGAGGAGTGGGAAGGAGGGGTGGGGGAGGGGTAGGGGAAAGAGAGAGAGGGAAGGAGGGGAGGGGGAGGGGTAGGGGAAAGGGTGAGAGGGGAGGGGGAGGTGAGATGGGGAGAGAAGAGAGGGATATTGCTTGTTCAAGCATGTATGTTTGCTTGAACATGTGTGTATCCATTGATAATAAAATATTGTAATTGTTATCATTATCATTATTGTCATTATAATGTGTATCATAATCATAATCATTATCCTTATCGCCATTATGATCATCACTACAATTATAAAAATAACAAAAGTCTTCGTAATAACAAGAACAATCATCGACAACTGAAACTAGTGTTGAGTGAAGCATCCATACCCCGCCGGTGCATCAGAAATAAATGCACGTGAATGCAATGCCGCGTATGAACGTTCTGAATACCATTTCATTAACAACATTCTTTGCAACACCGCTCTTAAGCCTCAGTTAAAGCGTACGTTCGCATCGCCTACTCGCGCTGCATTCATCCGGCAGAGTTGCATTCTTTGCAATCCTCGCAAGCCCTAACTTTAGACCTGATGTCTCTCCCGAGTGATTCCGACCGCCTCGCGCTCCACTCGTAAATCTCCGGGGTTTCTTGGTCTCGCCGAGGCTCAGGTCTTCGAGGGCGACACTCGGGGACAAAGGGCGAGATGTCAAGAGGAAGACACGCTTTAAGATGCTCTTTTTTTTCTTCTTCTTCTTTACCCCTCCCGACGGGCAGGTCTCTTTCCGATTAGGTCTTAATGGGGAAGATGGGTTAGTGTGTTTCTGTGACCAGAATGGGAAGGTTTTCTAAAGTGGGGTTCTTCAGGATACGGGTCGCGACCCAGTGGTTGGTCGCAAATTAGTGGTCAGTGGGTCACCGTGTTTAATAAAAGAACCTGAATTAGTTAGTGAAATAATACAAAACCAATGCATATTTAATGTATGCAAGTATTTACGGGTACAGACACACACGAGAAAGAAGAGAAAATAAAAATATAAACATTTCACATCTAATGGAGAGAGATGTGAACGTTTTTGCACACGATAACTGTCCAATGGGGTTACGAGGGTAATACACGAAGCCAAAACAATGTCGCCATGAAAAAAAAAAAAAAAAAAAAAAAAAAAAACATGGACCCTTTCCTGAAAGTTCTATCTTTTTCAAATAGATCTCAACGACCGGACTAAGTTGGCCCTAAATCAGCCAAAATTCTCCTAGAAGTATTCCGTTACCATGGATATTGCTCGTCTAATAACTAATAATCCCCCCTCGCCTTTAATCAACCGGGCCGCGAGAGGGAGGTTTTATTAAACTTAGTTTTCGCACAAGAGACCGACGAGCTTCTTCATTTCCATTATTGGCCTCGTTTTAAT
>NW_028234434.1:10450407-10452907 GCF_977035675.1 Penaeus japonicus
TGGAGGAGGAGGGGGAAGAGAAGAACAAGAAAAACTGGTAGAACTAAAAGAACAAGAACAAGACAAGACCAGAAGAACAAGGAGGCGTTCGGGACAAGTGTGCGCCTCCTCTCACGTGTCTCATTACGGACGATTTTTCAGTATAAAGTAAGGAGAATTTCAATCTTATTGTTTATCAACCGCTCCAGTCACTTCAGTGCTGTGGTATGATTTTCTGAGTATTGATGTCATTATCGTTATTATTGTTATTATCATTATCATTATCTTTATTATCACCATTATTATATTCATTTAAAGAATGTATTATCATAATCATTGTTATTATCTTTAAAATCACCATTATTATAATCTATAAGGATTTTATTACCATAATCATTGTTGTTATCTTTATTATCATTATGATTAGTATTACTATTAGCATGATTATTATTACAATGATTTTTTCTATTATCATCATTATTATCACTTTCATCGTCATTATTGTTATTAGTATGATTATCCTCTTTATTGTTATTACTATTATCATCATTATCATCATCATTACTATTATCACCACCAATGATGTTGTTGTTATTGTTCTTGTTATCATTACTATCATTGATGTTATTAACATTACTAGTAATAGCAGTAGCAGTAGTAATAATAGTAGTGTAGTGATAGTAGTAGTAATAGTAGTAGTAATAGTAGTAGTACTAGTAGTAGTAGTAGTAGTAGGAGTAATAGTAATAGTAGTAGTAGTAGTATCATCGATCATCATCATAATTATCTTTAGCTTTATTATTATGTCTTTTATTTCTGTTCACACCATATCCCTAGTAACTTCAGAATAAAAACCATCTAAAATTTTAAATAAGGATGAAGCCAGCAAACAGTATCACAAGATGCTATTCCTCCTTCTTTGAAAAAAAAAAAATATATCAATTATAAATTGGCAACGCAACCATCTTCAGAAGACCCCGTTGTAGCGAACTCTATCATTTTCTCTTTTTCTCTCTGTGTTTCATTCTATATTAAGGTCTTGCTTATTTCTTAGCTCATTTGCCAAGGAACACACAAGCGCATCTATCCAATCCACAGACAATTTATCCTGCCGTTAATCGCAGAACAACACTTAATTTCATTATAAGCACTCCCGGTCGATGCCAAATGGCGCCAGACGAAGGAGGGGAAGGAGTGGTGGGAGGGAGGGGTGGGGGGCGAAGAATGGTGGTTGGATGGGGTGGGGTGGGGGGGGGATGCTTGATGCAATGTCCACGTGGCTTTTTGGGCATATTGGGTGAGCACTCATTCTTATTGTCATTCCGATGTACGGATTTCAAAGTTTCGAAATTATTTATGAAGCAGGGTTCACAGAAGGTCTGACATTCAAATGCTGTTATATCTATTTTCTTTTATCTTTTTTTATTAATCTAATAATGTATCGATCTAATTATTCATTCAGTACTCATCAGTGCACAAAATTTCGGTAGAAAACTATACCCAAAAGTAAAAATAACGAAAAAAATGTTAGATGGAAATAATAATCATTACCGCACGCTCGAAATGTATCCCACATTTTCTAAATGAGATTTCGTAGTATTTCCACGGGTTCACTATTCCACGCAATGGCAGCGGGACGTTTCGGAATTTTCGTCCAGTCGACCACATTCGAGGAAAATAAAGAACGAGAAAAAATAATAATAAAACACAAATAAGGGAAAATTCAAGAGGATTTTAGTGTTAATTAAGTAATTTACAAATATTTAGTTACGTAATAAACCTTATTCATTGTCAGCTAACTTGATATCCGGATCTCATTTATGTGACACTTATATGGGTGACAACCTTCCTACGGCGTCGTCAGAAGGGCATTTGATCCTCATAGTACCATCACTAAAAGAGTTTATCTCCCGCTACCATCGGCAGGTGAAGACGGAGACCACCTATAAACCCTCTGGGACATGTCTAACACACGTTAATTCTCTCATGACCCTTTTTTTTTTTTTTTTTTTTCTTTTTTTTTTTTCTTCGGTCACCCTTGAGAGGAAGAGTTTTCATCGCCGTCAACGCCACTGAGATATTTCTCAGGGATTCCCCCTTTCACTACCCTTACTTCCCCCCTTCACTACACTTACTTCCCCCATTCACTACCCCTACTTCCCCCATTCACTATCCTTACTTCCCCCATTCACTACCCTTACTTCCCCCATTCACTATCCTTACTTCCCCCATCCACTACACTTACTTCCCCCATTCACTATCCTTACTTCCCCCATTCACTACACTTACTTCCCCCATTTCACCCTTAGATCCAGCTGCTTTGACTCAAACGGGCTTTCTACGCACAGACACTCCGCTGGTTGTACTTAACAGCCCTTCCTTTGTGTCGCTTTTTGGAGAAGCTGTTTGTACAGAACACATATATAACACTTTTCCAAAGGGTCGCTCACATCACACGTATCTCACATCATAAAATACATAAAAGACATCTGTATAACGAAAAGCACATATCGGACCTTAT
>NW_028234434.1:10455407-10457907 GCF_977035675.1 Penaeus japonicus
CTCTCTCTCTCTCTCTCTCTCTCTTGCTCTCTATTTTCTTCCTTTTTTACCTTCCCACACTTCCTAAGCCTCATATTATATACACTTGTCTGTGTATGTGCTTTTATGTGTATGTGTCTCTCTGTGTGCGTGAACACGTACCTGTATCTGTATGTTTGCGTACGATTGCGCATGCGCGTGGGTGGTTATTGTATAATAACCTTAGGATATCCTTCCCTTTATCAATCATTAATCAGGATAACATAGGAAGCCATACTGAAATAATAACACGCCAATGATAACACATCAACATGCAAATCCGAGTCTGGTAAAACAATGTTTCTCCTTATTCGCACTACCTTCCTTTTCCTATCCGCTTTCTTATTCGCACAACTTTCCCACCTTATTCGCGCAGTCTTTCCTTCTCATTGACACCCTCCCCTCCCTTCTCCCTCCCCATCCGCTCTTCTTCTCTCCACCATCTTCCCTTTCCTCCACCTTGTATCCTTCTCTTCTTATATCCTCCTCTTCTACCCATATTTTATTTTATCTACCTTTTCCCCTTCCGCCTAATCAAGAAATACCCCATTAAGACTTCTAACTCATAAAAGAGGTTGAACATGAGGTTAACTTTGGGGGGGGGGGGGGCGTTAAGATTGGAAAACCATGTTACTTCTTTTTCTCTTTACTTCTTCACTTATTTCTCAGCATGATTTATAAATATTGTAATTATTGTCATAATTATCTTTAGTAGAAGTAGTAGTAATACAGTAGTAGTACTCCAAATAGTAGTTATTATGGTAATTTTTGTTAGTTTCTTTCTTTTTTTTTTTTTTTTTACTTTTTAGTGTTATAATCATCATAACATAAACTTTCCCTCCTTTCCTCTTTTCTCCTCCCCTACTTCCTCTTTTCCTCTCTTCCTCTCTCCCATTTCCTTTCTTTCGCTTCTTCATCCTCTTATCTAAATTCAAAGACATGTCATGATTGTTTTTATCTTCTTATTTATTTACTCTTCCCCTTCTTCTCCTCTTTCTCAATCTCCTCTCCTTTCATCCCACCCTTTTAATCTTATTTATTCATATCTTCTTTTTCTCTGTATAAGTAGCTTTTTCCACGTTGCTGAGAGACCCTGGAGTTCGGATCTGCCCTTGAAGCTAATTGCGATTTGCGTGAGAGAAAGAGAGAGAGAGAGAGAGAGAGAGAGAGAGAGAGAGAGAGAGAGAGAGAGAGAGAGAGAGAGAGAGAGAGAGAGAGAGAGAGAGAGAGAGAGAGAGAGAGAGAGAGAGAGAGAGAGAGAGAGAGAGAGAGAGAGGGGGGGGCGGCGTTTCCGCTGCTTTTAGCGCAGAAGGAGGTCCGCCCGAGGCACATCTCGCGAGTTTCCAGCGTCGCGTTGAAAAGTTTCATCGTCTTTTCTTGACTTGCCATTCCTGCTGCGGCTTCTGCTGACTCCCCCGCCCACGCCACCGGTGGCTTCCTGCTGCTGCTGCTGTGCCTCTTATCGCACTTTGGCCTCTACTTCCCGGCTTCCATTAGCGAGCCTGGAACATGATATGGCCGGCGCGGCCATGATAGCACTCGCTCCCAAGGCCTGCGTCGGAAGAGGGGTCTCCGCTGCTGGGAACCCGCTTTTGGTAATTGTTATCTTCTGGAGTTGGTTATCGATTTTTTTTCTCTTTTTTTATTTTTTCCTTTTGCGTAGCATTGTTCTTTTTTTCTATATGTCATTCTGTCTGTCTGTCTGTCTCTCTTTATCCTTCCCTTCCTCTCTCGCCTTTCCTCCCTCCCTCCTCCTTCCTTCCTTCTTTTTTTCATTTTTTCCTTCTTTCCTTCCCTCCCCCCCTCTCTTTTTCCTTCCTTTCCTCCCTCCCTCCCTACCTCCCTCCTTCTTTCCTTCCGTCCCTCTCTCCTTCCCTCCCTCTCTCTCTTTCCCTCCCTTCCGCCTTCCCTTTCTCTCTCTCTCTCTCTCTCTCTCTCTCTCTCTCTCTCTCTCTCTCTCTCTCTCTCTCTCTCTCTCTCTCTCTCTCTCTCTCTCCTTCACGCTCCTTTCCCATGTACTTCCCAGACCTTTCTCTTCCGCCCTAAAGACATTTTCCACTTTCGGACAATTACGTGATCTCAGCACGTTTGGCTATCCTGCGCAAAATAACGTGAATGGACTCCGAATGGATTTCATTTCCCCCCCCCCCCCCCCCCGCCCTTTCCCCTTAGATATCTTGGGGGAGAATCTGCCCCGTTTTCCCTCCGCGGAGTGGAAATAAAAGCGTCGAAAAAGGACTCTGAAGAAAAGACAAAAAGGCATTGTCGTAGTTTGTAGCTAACTTTACTTCTGTGTACTAGGCATGCGTGGGCGGTCCCACGCAAATGGGGACGAATCTACTTTGCATTCATTGGTTCTTACGCACACACGCGCATACGTACGCACATGCACACACACATACACACACACACACACACACACACACACACACACACACACACACACACACACACACACACACACACACACACACACACACAT
>NW_028234434.1:10462907-10470407 GCF_977035675.1 Penaeus japonicus
TGTGTCTATTTTTGTGTGTAATGTACTGATAGATGTAGGTATACAGTATATATATTTCAGCATCAAACATTTATGATTACATTTTCTCACATATTTTTAGATAAACTAGCTACTAGCTGTAGTACACATACCACAATGTTTATTTTCACAATGTTTGTTTTCATGGTAAGCGGCCGTGGCATGTCTAACCTGAGCTCCTGCAACCAATGTTGGCTCAAATCGGAGTTGGCTAGACCTACTTAAGAAGAATTTATGACCGGTACTAGACGTCCATATACCTGTGTATAAATAAACTTGCACTTGCGGGAGAGAGTGAGCGAGTGAGCGAGTGAGTGAGTGAGTGAGTGAGTGAGTGAGTGAGTGAGTGGGTGAGTGAGTGAGTGGGTGGGTGGGTGAGTGAGTGAGAGAGAGAGAGAGAGAGAGAGAGAGAGAGAGAGAGAGAGAGAGAGAGAGAGAGAGAGAGAGAATTTGTGTGTCAGAGACAACATATGTAGGTGTAGTTATGTGGTGATTATGTACAGCATCACATATTTGTGGGCATCTGTATATTTACATCATGGAAATCTAGGCATTCAATCGGTGTGATATATTCTGTTACTACACCATAAATTCCGTCCATGGTGGTTTTGCAACAATGATAACATCAAAATTGTTGACATAACAAACGAGTGGTGTGATGCTTATAGTGGTGATGGAAATTATAAGCGGTATTTGACAGTGATGCCTCTAACTCCGGGCAGACCGCCAGTGGAACACGATCTAAAGGGGGGGAGGGGGTCATTCCTTTTTTTTTTTTTTTTTTTTTGAAACGGGCATTATTGGCAAGTCATAAAAGATCTTAAATGTCTCTCCAAACGAAAAAGAAAAAAAAAAGAAAATGGATAGTAGCAGCTACGGTCTTATCCGCAGTATTCGAAGGGCACTGTTGCATAAACCGATTTCAGTTGCAGTTTGTAAATCACTGGAGCTGGCCGTGCAATGAATTCACAAACATGTATGAACAGATTACCGACAGGGAGGGAGAACTGCCAGTTACGTTGAGTGCCGTTTATTACCTACAACGAACTGGAATATACAACGAACAAGTGAATAAAAATGAATAATAGGGTGTTCAAATTGACCGTGTAGAGAGCCCTGCCCCCCCCCCCCCTCCCCATATTTTACCACTCCGATTGACCGAACGAGATTCAGTGTGACATCCTGCGATTTGACTCCTTTATCGTTACTGTACTTACATTATATTCACTGTGAACAGATACAGAAAGCTTATATCAGCTCCGCAAATCTGGCTTATCCTTATCCTTAAAGTTCAGATAGAGACCATTTACCTAAACACCAAACCGTTGCTCATTTTTGCAATACATGAAATTCAAGGGATTCTAACAAGGTTATCGTAAAAATAGAATTCGCATACATATAGTAGTCCAGCCGCACTTACTGTCACCACTAATACCAATCCCGAGGTCTCACCCTGGTATTTACGGCGCTGTAGGAGGTTGTAAAACAGTAGCTGATGTAGTAGTAATTGAAGATGCCATGCTAATGTTTTGAGGTTTCTGATGTAAATATATGGAAATATCTTTCGAGTGACTTGCAAGACTAATCACAACCTGAAAGACAAAAAAAGTAAACAAAAAATGGCCAGGTTGTGGTCATTCATTTCGGCATGTTTTGTGCAGGGAGATCTATTACATTTGCGTGGTTTTTCTCGGGTCTGACTTTTTCTTTCTTTCTTTTTATTCTCTCTATCTATCTCTCTCTATCTCTCATTTCTAACCTTTGTAAGATAACTGAACATGTCAATGTCATCTTTTTTCCTTTAGGAAAATAAGTAATATAATCTAGGTACAGGGAGTGAAAAACCAATGCGTTGAGTACCCTAATCTAATGATCCCCTAGTGTGACGGTACGGCAGCCACCGTAGATCAGATAACGTACCCTTTATCCATATACAGGGTTGAAATATACACCCAACACGCATATGCATATTGACAAGGCTACACTCACACAAACACACTTAAGTAGATTTCTCAGACAGCTGTATCACCAAGGCACTTCTCTCTCTTAACTGATGATAAATATCTGTATAAGACATTCCATTCCAATTTGCCTCTGGAGATTTTGACCCAACCCCTCCCCCCCTCCCCCCACCCCCTCTCCACGCCCCGCTGCCGCCGCCCTTCATCATTCAACCCATCACATGGCGCCCTTATGAAATCGGGCATGTCAGGGACGTCACGGCAATCAAATCGCATAAAAAGGGGACCTGTTACGTAACGACAGGCATTCGGGGACGCCCCTACGACCCCTAAACTAGTCCCTGTTAATGCGGGGAATTTAACGCTGGCATTCTAACGACGACTGAAAAATAACTTGAGCATGATGCGAGAGTTGGCATAATTGCAACTTGCCTGCATGGGTCGTCGGACGGTATTTCTTCGACGACAGGAATGCGAAGGGAACACAAGCCTTGGCAGAATTGACGTGTTTATTTATCATTTGCTATTTGCATTGCTCTCTTCGTGGTGACGATGGTGGCGTCTTTGCTTTGCATCCGAAGTCGTCGGCGAAATGCCATGGCAACAATTGATAATGACGTAGATATTGGTGTTGGCATATATGCGTTTCGTACATTGAATAAGGTACTAATATATGTAATGAGGCATTTGAATTTCCGATGGTATTTCTTATCTGTTTACGTTTTTCTATTATATTTCTTTTTTTTTTAGGGGTGAGCGATGGGCTAATGGAAGACTTGCTCCAGACGAGACAATTGTCATGCGATTTTCAAAGTCGTAGGTGAGACTTATTTACATTTGAAAATATATATATCTGAAAAATGTCACGGATCAATAACCACATTCTCTCCCCTCCCCCTCCCCCCTGCCGTCAAAAATCATATTCAATAGATAAATAAAATATTATATAAATAAAAGATGATAAAACTTACCCGTAAATATAGCTCACTTGCCCCTCTTTTTGCATTTCCATTGTTGGAATAAAACGGGACTGACATAAAACAAATACGCGAAAACTCCAACAAATGGAAAACATTCCTGTCACTAAAAGCAACACGAAGCTGAGCGTCTATTAATGTTTCAACATATGTGTGAGGCCAATAATGGACATACATGGCGGTAAATACTTCGTCAACATCAAAGCACAGAGTGGGGGTCAGCAGAACAGCCCCTCATCTTTGTGCATTTCACGTGTAAGTAACGCAGAGTGGGAGGAAGAGACCTTAGGTTTGGAAGAAAAAATGTAAAGGCTCGAAGTCACGAGTCATTAGAGACAGCGACAAAAGGAAGAAGGGGATACTGAATATGATGTAACGATATAAATTTATATATATGTATGTGTGTGTGTATGTATATATATATATATATATATATATATATATATATATATATATATATATATATATATATATGTGTTTATATATGTGTACATACATATGTATGTTTATATATATATATGTGTATATGTATGTGTGTGTGTATATTATATATATATATATAATATATATATATAAATATATACATATCTTTATATAAATATATATATTTATATATATACATATATATACATATATATATATACATATATACATATTTATACATATATATATACATATATATATATAAATCATAAAAAATAAAAAATATATAAATAAATACATAGATAAATAAACTCCAATACTAACAACAAATAAACAACTACATGTGAAAAAGTAACCTCCACTCCCTTCCGAATGACGGCGACCCGAGGGCCAAAGGCACCGGGAGTAACAGAGGAAATACTAGTGTCCGGACCCAGCGGCGCCTGCGAGGGGAAGTGCTGACCAGACACCGACCAGTCAGTCCCCAGTCACGCTGTCAGGATCTTCCTAAAGCCCTTGTCCCTGTAAATTCTGTCGGTGGTTCTGGGCTGCAGATTCTGTCTTCTGTTATCGTCTGGGAGATCTCTGAGAGGCCTTGTCTTTGATGTCTTTCTGGAGCCCTTTTCGGTAGGTTATGTCTCGACCTTCTTGTCTATAGTATCCTTCTGTAGCTTCTGTCTTGAGTCCTTGTTCTTACTGCTAATGTCTTTCTAGAGCACTTGTGTGTAGGTTCTCTATCGAGGTTCTTGCCTTTGATGTCTTTCTGAAACCATCATTTTTAGGCTCTGTCTTGTTTTCGTCTGTCTTCTTTTTATCTATATGTTCTGCCTTGGAAGTTCTGTCTGTGAGATTTTCTCTCGGTTCCTTATCTCGTGTAGGTTCTATGTCAGAGTTCTTGTCTGTAATGCCTTTATGAAACTTGTGTCTGTAATGTCTTTCTGAAGTTCGTGTCTGTAATGTCTTTCTTAAATTCATATAGTTTTTAAAGTTCGTATCTAAAAAGACTCTACATTCCGTGTCTGTAGAGTCGGTTCTGTCTCCAGTACTTGAGTGGAAATTTTATCAACAGTTTCCAGGAGCCCCTCTTGTTATTGTGTAGCGGCTTACAGGCCGTATCTCTGCTCCGCAAACTGTACAAGGATTTATTTTTGTTGATGTTTGCTTTGGTCTGTGATATTGGCTTTTGCTCTTCGTTTTGGTTGACGAGGGTTTTGGGTGGCGGGGATGGTGATAGCTGAGGGCTATGGTGATGGTAGCGATGCAGATCATGGTGACAGTGAATATGATTCGGAGAAAGAGAGCGATAGAAATGATGTGGTGACAAAGCTGAAGCTGACTATGGGAAATATGATGATAATAATGAGGGAAAAATACAACGACAACAACAATAACGAAAATTAACAAGGACAAGCGGAAGTAGGAGGGAGTGGCGAGTCCCCGAGACACCATAATCCCCCCTCCCCTCCCTCCCTCCATCCCTCCCTCCCTCCATTAGCGTCTCCGTGAATGCCAGTCCACACAGAGCCACTCAAAGGGCACGGGCAGTTGGTTATGATTTCATCCCCTTCAGCACCGGAAGTGGTTCATCTCCGGGAGGCGAAAGAAGGTGGCAAGTGAATAGGGACGACTGCTCGACCGAGAAATGTATGCCAGGTCATGTGGGCTTGTTTGTTTGTGTGTGCGTGTGTGTGTGTGTGTGTGTGTGTGTGTGTGTGTGTGTGTGTGTGTGTGTGTGTGTGTGTGTGTGTGTGTGTGTGTGTGTGTGTGTGTGTGTGTTTGAGTGTGTTTGTGCGTGCGCCTCTACGTGCTTTCACACACACTCACTCAATATATCACGAGAAAATACAGTCTCTAGTAGGACCTGACACCCCCACCCTCCCCTCCCAAAAAAAGAAAGAAAACAGATCAAATATAAAAATTCAGAAACTCGCCCGGCATGCGCATTCCACCGACTCGC
Organism: Penaeus japonicus; assembly: GCF_977035675.1. Classification (NCBI taxonomy): domain Eukaryota; kingdom Metazoa; phylum Arthropoda; class Malacostraca; order Decapoda; family Penaeidae; genus Penaeus; species Penaeus japonicus. Next base: position 10,468,244 of record NW_028234434.1, read on the forward strand.
GACCGCCAGAGCTCTGAGCACGAACGAGCACGCCACATGGAGCCCGAGAGACGAATGAGACAGAACACTTTGTTGGAGCCAATTAAAGGCACATACGAGTAGCTAGTATTGTTTATTTTATTCTCTCTTTTTGTTAAGCTTTTGATTACCGTATTGTTTAGAGGTTAGGTTTTATTTCCTCGTATTCTGTGGGATTATCCGATCTTTTTTGTTGTTCTTTGTACAAGTTTAATTGGCCCTGTTGCGCATCTCGTTTTTATCTTCTTTTTTTTCTTTTTAATTTCCACAGTAATAATAAATACCATTCTATATATACCAATATATACTAAAAAAAAACATACTAGTATATTCATTTATAACACAGCAAACAAAAAGAAGCTCAGCCATCCAAAAAGTGAAAGAGAAAAAAGTAGATAACTTCACCGCCCCAACGGTCACTCTAACCGCCGCCTCCTCTAACCTGACGAGACACAGCGGACGGAAACCGGGTTTGCGTTGTCTAATATCGCTCCAACAACGGCGATCTCTCGTCACCTGGCCGACTATTAATTTTGGCGCGACATGGCATACTACCTGCGCCGTGGGTTGGAATGCCCTTTCTCTGTGTACGAGAGAAGACGGGTGGATGGACTGCATACGTCACGCATGCACGGTGATACGTGCGGTGTGCGAATAAGTGGCGACCTTTGTTCGGTCTCTTGGTGAAAACGGCTTAAAATATCGTATGTATCATCTTTATTTTCACTACATTTTTCTATGTATATAGTGACTCATTTATTATAGTTCTTGTTTCCGTTCTTTTTCTCCCCAAAGACTTGCGTTTCTTGTGAACTTGTATTTGTTACTTGTGAAAGGTTCAAATTATTTTGGCATTATCTATTATCCTCTATATCTATTTCTTCATCTATTCGTTCACTTATTTATTATTTATCATCGTTTTTTCAACCCTCTTTTTTTTCCCAAAGATGTTTTGCGAATTCTGAATTCCCGGCGCCGTGGCCTGGTACCGAATTCCCAAACAGTTAACACAATTCCAGGAAATATCGACAGCAGACGAATCCAATCTATCTGCTTATTGATTCACTTTGGATCGACTAGCTAATATTTGGCTCGACATAATCAAAGGAGAAATTAGTTTACGCGCACACAAAACTCCCGCTTCATCTGTCCACAACGATCTTTGTCTGGCAACAGGTACATAGTTACCTTTCCTTTTTCTTTTTCTTTTTTTCTCTCGCTCTCCTCTTCTCTTTGTCCTTTTTTTCTATCCACAGATTTCAAATAAAACTCGATGCATTTTTTGGGGGAGTTGACTTTCAGTTTCACAGTGAGAGTATCTTTCTGTCTTTTGTTTGTTCTTTGTTTTCTTTGTGTGTATTCGTGTACGTGTGTAGGTGTGCTTTTACATTGCGAACCTCCGCTCTCGTTGGCTCGCTCTTTTCGAGTCTCTTCACATAGAAATTGCCTTGCACCAGATTGCGTGTTTCTTTGTTTTTTTCTTCTTTTCTTTTCAAGGATTCACGGTACGATATTTTGTTTTACTTTATAAAAGAAAAAATGTTATTAGAGTTTAGAATCTATATATAGATCTACAATTTTGGAAAATTTGGATTGTACCTTCAAACGGAATACTAACAAGAAATAGAAAATATCATAATACGACCGGAACACATACCCCAAAAAAAATCTTTAAAAAAGTAAGTAATAAAAAAAAGAAAAAAAAATAAAAATACATAGAAAATACAACGAAAAAGAAAAACACAATAAGACAATTCCACCATCTCGACCCCTCAAGATACACGCACCACGATGCAGTACAGTAAGCAAGATAATCGAGAGAGATCAACCGAAAGATTCCTTCGAGTTTATCACGTTTCCCGAAAAAAAGAGCTGTCAGTCAGGATCTAAGCACAGGCTTTGCTGTAGAATGTCCACAGCTGAGACGCACTCGGAGGTCGTTCGAATTCGGATCGTCTTGCGCCTGAACTCTGAAAATCATTGTTAATTGTGGTGGAGGGGGAGTTATAGCGACGATTGTTGTTGTAAAATAATGTGTGTCGGGGCGGGGGGGGGAGTGTAGTAATTGTTTATTGATTTGTACTGTGATAAAGGCAATTTGAAATAGATATATTAGTTGTAGTAGTAATAAGAAAAGGAGGGTGTA
>NW_028234434.1:10480407-10482907 GCF_977035675.1 Penaeus japonicus
TAACGTCTGATGAGCTATTGTCCGTGAGGCTTCGACCCCACGAATGAGAAGTAGCGACGTTCTTTTTTCTTTTCTTTTTTTTAATAATAACTAATATTTGCTTCGTACATGATCTTTTGATACTAATATTAATCGATCTGGGTTTGTTTGCCGAAGTGTCGAAGAAGAAATGGGTTCATGAACAGCCAGAACACGCGGATAAGAGATCTCAAGTCAGCAAGGCCATAAAATTTAACTTTTCCGCCGAGGTGATTCGTCCGGCTCCGCGGGGAGTTTTTGGGAGCCACCTCGGGCCCGTCCCAAATAGGGCTCAAAGCTGGGACTCATGGGAGGCGATTTGATTTATAACCGCTTGTGGGTTACGTGCCAATCAACTTGCCTTGTTAAACTGATCGTCTAGATGGAAGGTTTGAGCTCGAAGGCGGCAAAACAACCCTAACAGGCGAAAGTACTCAACGAGTCACCGCATCCATCATGGCGTCACTCGAGGGCAACATATTTTCCTTATGCGTTTTCTTGGCAGAAATTATGTGCACTAACCTGTTCGACCATTAACGTTACGTTTATCGTGCTTCAACGTGCGCTTCTTACTTCATTAATTGCACCATTGCATAGTCATTAAAGTCCCTGAGGTAAGATAAAGCTAAAGGATGGAGGGACGTGTGTGAAAACTTGAAACAAACGGGTAGGGAAAAATACGTATCCAATTTCCGCCTCCTTATGACAGTCCGTAGTGACGAGCTTTGTTCCGCTTCCATTCTGTATTCCCAGGGCTACGTCTCCATCGCTAGGTCCAACGTCATACGTTATATAGCCTCCAACAACGTCGTTAAACCACCACTACATTGCATCACTGTAACGCAGCTACAATCCCAGTCATGACAGTGTCGAGTTATATTGGCTCTAAACCCGCCGCCTCCGCACTGCCACAGAGTCTGTCCGCCGGTCCGAGTCACAATGAACTCGGCCAGTAGATCCGATTTGCCGCTTCATTGTTCCGTATCTGGACATCTTTCCCTCCTTGCGCCCAGCTGTAGGCACCCCCGATTGGTTGCTTTCTTTTTCGGTTATTATAACTATTTTCTCTATTTTATTTTCCTTTTTCTTTTCTTATTTCTTTTTTTTTATGTTCTCTCTCTCTCTCTCTCTCTCTCTCTCTCTCTCTCTCTCTCTCTCTCTCTCTCTCTCTCTCTCTCTCTCTCTCTCTCTCTCTCTCTCTCTTCTGCCCTCCAACCCTCACTCCTTCTTTCTGTCTCTATCTTATATTTGCTATATTTTTTCCCTTTTTCACGATATTTATTTCACCTTTATTTTCAGCACTCCTCCATATCATTGCATATATTTGTTCAAGAATAGCCTATCCTCTCTAGAACTCCAGTTTTCGCCTCTCCCTCCCTTCCTCTTTCTTTTCCTTCCCTATCCACCCCTCTCCTAAGTCCTTCCTATCTTCCCTTCCCTTCCACTGCCTCTTCCGTCCTCTCTTCTTATCCTTCTTCCCCTCCCCGCCCATCCCTTTCCTCTATTCCTCATCTACCCCTCCCTACTGCCCCTTCCCCCGCTATTAGTCCCTCTCTCTACTCCTCCTCTCCCCTCATCCTTACTCCCTAACCACCCAACAATTTATCCCCCCTCCCCCTCCCCATTCACCCCTCCTGTACTCTCTCCTTATCCCGCCTTCCCTCCCCTTCTCAACCCATCCTCCCCCTATCTATCCCATCCCCCCTCCCCCCATCGCCCTCTTTATCGCTATCCCCCTCCCCATAGCTCCCTCCTGTACACCCCCTCTCATCCCATACTCCCCCTTCCCCTTACTCCCTCCCATCCCATCCTCCCCCTCCTTCACCACCCCACCCCATCCCCCCATCCCTTGCTTCCCTCCCCTTCCCTTCCCTTCCCCTTCCTTATCACCCCCCTCCCATCCCATCCTCCCCTCCCCTTCCCTTCCCCTTCCTTATCACCCCACCCCATCCCCCCCATCCCATCCCATCCTCCCCTCCCCTCCCCTTCCCTTCCCCTTCCTTATCACCCCACCCCATCCCCCCATCCCATCCCATCCTCCCCTCCCCTCCCCTTCCCTTCCCCTTCCTTATCACCCCCCCATCCCATCCTCCCCTCCCCTTCCCCTCCCCTTCCTTATCACCTCTGGCATCTCTGGCCTCCTTCATGCTCCACGACACCGAAGAGAGGGCGGGGGCGAGCAGGCGAGAGTAATAACCGAAGAATTGGATTTTCGGCCTCAATCTCCCAATTCTTTTATCTTGGGGCGACAGAGGAAGGGGAAGGGGGGAAGGGGGGAGGGAGGGGGAGATATAAAAGTTGGGAGACTAACTGGCCCGCGATGATTTTGATGGCGAGGTGATGGCAGCCGAGGGTTCGGAGTCGGCTTCGTTCCCCTTACGACAAGGCTTCGAACCTCCTTAGCGCCGGATTCGGTTTCTCGTTCGTTCGCGGCTCTCGTGTCTGGTTCTGTGGCTCTCTTTCTCTTTATTTCGCTCTTTCG
>NW_028234434.1:10487907-10500407 GCF_977035675.1 Penaeus japonicus
CAATGCACACCATAAAACTTATTATATAAACATAATATATTTGTTGTGTTTACCTTGCCGTGAAATCCTCGCTATTGGTATTTGCATGAAGTACATTTACATTATATGCTCCATGGGCTTTATTGTAGCTATAATTCTATGTATTTTGACATATAGGCCTATTTTAATAAACCTGTACTTATCCTTAAAATATGTCTATGTAATAATATAAAAAAATGTTATTGTTTTATACTTCTATTAAGGATAATGGAAACAATGCTACTTACATATTGATTATAACATTAATATGATCAGCCCCAGTTAAAGTAATTAAGTTGTAATGAAAATGTGATATTGAAAAAGGCTTACTAAAATATTAGAACAGGTAGTCCTTTGATGTCTATTTTTTTCTAAGTTTTTCTATGCATTTTTTTTCTTTTGCTTCGATTCAGGACATTAGGAAAGCTTAATCAAAACAGAATGTTTATATTTATGCCGCAAAAATGTGTTGATTGTATTTTTTTTTTCCTCTTCTTAATGATAAGTAAACCAAAAGGGAGCCATAATAGATTTAAATAACACTAAAAAAAGGAGGTTTATACCAATATACGACTTCATTTTCTGGACTTTATCGTGTATCAGACAAGGGATTTTTTCCCCATTTAAACCAGGTAAAAAGTGTAGAGCAAAATGTCGGATAATTAGTGTGCTTCCGAGCGTATCATTATGACAGATTTTTTAGTTACTGAGACCACAGGTGAGACTCATTTGCATATTGACCACTAATTGGATGCTGCTTCTGTCAGTCTTTAGCTTTTTCTCATTCGGTTTCTCTCTCTCTCTCTCTCTCTCTCTCTCTCTCTCTCTCTTTCAGATCAATCATTCACCATAATGCTATGTCCAAGACAAAGCATATCTACGGCAGTACAAACAGAGTTACGAGACAGCTTGATGTAGTGACCACAAGGTTACGGCTTGGCTACAAATATTACTGGGAGTATAGTGTTTCAAACAATGCTGGGGGAACTGAATGCAAGTTGTGCAGTCAGCCCTATTCACACACCCTTGACCACTATGTAATGATATGTCCTCTAATTGAAGAATTTCGTGAAAGGATTGAACGTAAAACATTGTACGGTATTGCATGCACTACTACGTCTTATGTATAGCTTTGCCCTAGCTTATTGATTAACAGGGTCACAGTAATATCTGCTTTGCCAACAATGTATGTCTCAGAATCTAATATGAACTGTACAAATCATTTAGGCATAGTTCCTATGCCTATTCATGTGTATACAATGTATATAGTATGAATAAACATATCAAAATCAAATCTCTTTCTTTCTCTCTCTCTTTTTCTCTCCTTCCTTCCCTCCAACCCTCCCTCCCTCCAGCCTTCCCTCCCTCTAACCCTCCCTCCCACCAACCTTCCCTCCCTCCAACCCTCCCTTCCTCCTATTATACCACAGGTATACATACATTCGCCTTCGCGCCTGGCCCATCCCCGCGTAACCATCGGCCCAAACCGCGCACTTGTTTTATGACCCGTAAAGACAAGCGAAAATGCACCTTAAAGGATAACAAAGATCTAGCATGAAGTGTTTGCCTCGCGAGGGTTTGAGATTAAAGTGACCCATACACCCTAGGGGAGTCTTACCCTTTAATGATTACCAAAGGCGGTTAACATCACGGTGAAGTATGTGGTTGGCTTGTCGATAGTCGAAGGTCTGGTTGCCTGCTTTCCATTAAGCGTGTGAGACTTCTTTTGTATGTTTGTGTTTGTTTGTTTGTTTGTTTGTGTGTGTGTGTGTGTGTGTGTGTGTGTGTGTGTGTGTGTGTGTGTGCGTGCGTGCCAAAGATATAGCAACATCCTCCCTGCGAGCACCAATTCCCCAGCGCGGCTCTGTCAAGAATGACGCCTCCGCGAGACAGGAGCCACCAGCCTGCATGGCGTATGACTGCCCATACCGACATGAGAGGAGCCAGTGTTCGGCGGAAGGCTTTGGTCGTCACGCTAATCTGGTCCGGAACACCGTCTGCATTCGAGGCCAAGATGGCGCCAGTCTTCGCCCGTTAACGTTGTTTTATTTACATTCAGGGAGACATTTCGGTGGTATTTGTGCGAGAATTAAGCTTTATTATTATTATTAGATTTAGTTAGTCCCTATAATTATGATATAATTAAAGCTTCCTCTAATTTGAGATATTCTATTCCTTAAGGTAAGCTTCTCTGCGGTGTTCGTGTATGGTTTTCGTCTTTTAAAGGGATGATGAGTGTAAACCATCGTGTGACTTCGACACTTATCATTTTATTTCGATTCCAAATGGCATCCTCAAAATGTATGTACGATATCTATAAAACCCATATCTACAATAATAATAACAATACTAATATAACAAAAGACAATAAGATAAAAGAGAATAAAAAAAAAACTGGAAGAAAAAAATGAAAATAATAATCTTACCTTGATGGTCTTCGTGCAGCGTCATCGGGACCGCCATTGTAGCGAAGCGAAGGTCTAATCAAGAACCAGACGTGACGTCTTCTCTCCTCGAGGAACTCTTTCGATTCCCTTCCTCCAAGAACGAACATCAACAAGAGGCGTAATGTTTATGGCTAAGATATTTTCTAGTGATCATCTTAGAAATAAAAAAAACGTGTCTCAGAGGGAAGAAAAGGGAAAGTAGACGCTGCGTTATTATCCACAGGGATCTCGATGATAAAAAAAAACACTTCGGGAAAAAACAGACTTCCCGCAGGAATGTGTTTATCCGCTGATCATCACCGTCTTTTCCCCGACAGTTCGAATGCAAAACACAAGCTTGTCCGGCGGTCTTTCCCACACGAATCTGTCATGATCAGACGGTCTTCGAGAAAGCGACCGGCGAGCCTGACACCTGTGAAAGTTGCGTTAAGGCAGGCGGATTTTTTTTCTCAAGCACAATATCACAGCATCGTAGCTTCCCCTTTTTCATCTGGGATTTCGACGAGCAGTCACGAAAAGGTCTTTAATGTTGTTTTTTTGGTTTGTTTTTTTAATCCTAGTGATATTTATAGAATAGTTTTCTTTCACTGTTTGTCCTCGTTTTTGTTTTTTTGTTTTTTTAATAGCACCTATTTATTCACTTCCTTCGGGCAATCATTGTCAGTTGATTATTAGTCTTTGGAAAATTTTCTTCTTATTCCTTTACTGTTTTTTTTCTCTCTCATTATTTTCCTACTTTTCTCTCTCTCATTTGGCGTCGGTTTCTCGCCTCGAGTGTTTATCTCCTTTTACCATTCACTAGTTTCTGAATAGCGTCACTACTATGAAAAATATATCTCGCTATATATCTTTTAAAATGACCTGAAACAAAGAACGGAAATTAGTGGGTAATAAAACTTTCTTTTTAAAATCATACATTCACACATACACATGTCTGTGCTTATACATACTTGATATATAATAAATATCACATATACATATCTGTCTTTAAACTTGACGCATAATTCATACATCAACAGAACATACACTGACATTATGATAAAGACCCGTATACCCATATACAATAAAAACAAAAAAATAACGACAAGAAATACGGGAAAAAACATCGACCCTAAACCATATACATGGCCAAGATGTCTCCAATGCCACAAGAGGCCACAAGACCCGTGTGGAATGGCCCAGTATCCCGCAGTTTAATCTCAAAGACGAATCAAATACATTTCTACGATAATCAGCTTGACCAGAAGGAGGAAAAAATAAATAATATATGTGTGTGTGTGTCTGTGTATATCAGACTTTAAATTCTAATGAATGTCAGTGAAAATATCGTAACTTTGTGCGTATACATCGACTCGACCTTACCGTTTGGAAACGTAAGGCGGAAAAAATAAACGTTATTTTTACTGATGTTAGGATTCAGAGACTGGACGATTTCTTCTTTTTTTTTAATAAGAATTTCGTAAACTCTGAGCTACCGAGTATCACGATCTTATTTTATCTTTACACTTGTGTCCTTGGGACCTCGAGTAGAATACACACACACGCACACGCACACGCACACTCAAGCACACACACACACACAAGCACACACAAGTACACACACACACATACACACACACACATACACACATGCATATAATATATATACTGTGTGTGTGTGTGTGTGTTATATATATATTATATATAGATATTATAATATATATATATTTATATATATATATATATTATATATATATAATATATATATATATATATATATATATATATATATATATATATATATATAATTATTATACTGATATGTGTGTGTGTGTGTGTGTGTGTGTGTGTGTGTGTGTGTGTGCGTACGCGTGTGTATGTGTGCACGCTTGTATATATACATCCACGCAAAGAGATACATCTCCAGACTTTAAAGCAAAAAACAAAAGCAAAACAGATAAAATTGACTCGAGAAAACAAGCAGCCATTGAAGAGCAATTTGTTTGCATCCTCAAAATGGAACAGCAATTTAATACACCTCCAAGTTCGCGTTGCATCTCAGAAGAAGATGCGGCGAGAATAGGATATTCGCCGAATTTCTTTAGCTCCTTCTTTTACATAGTGTGTTGTTTGTCTATTCAGCCCCCCCCCCCCCACAACACCATCCCTACCCCAGTTCTTCAGATAAAAAGCAGGTTGGTGATGTCTTTCAATCATCACCTTTTTGCACTGCTGTTATGGATTCGCTGATTGATGTAAATTCCGCACTTATATCAAATCTTTATCCGAATTTGGTTGTCTATTATTGCGCAATGGCAAAGGACCTCCAGAACGCGGGTGGGATGGCAAGCCCGTGTGATTTATGAGTTGCTTTATTGCTACGTCTTAATCTAGCTTTTCAAAATTCAGGCGTTCTGCGTTGACTGGTTCCAGGAAGGGCGGAGAGGAGGCGAGGGAACGTGAGAGGGAGGAAAAGTGAGGTCGGGGGCGTGGGCGAGAGGAGAGTGGACTGAAGATGAGAAGAGGGAGGAAGAGAGAGAGAGAGGGAGACGGAAAGAATGAGGAGAGAAGGGTTGAGGGAAAGAAAGAAGGAGACGGATGAGAGAGGGAGACGGAAAGAATGAGGAGAGAAGGGTTGAGGGAAAGAAAGAAGGAGACGGATGAGAGAGGGAGACGGAAAGAATGAGGAGAGAAGGGTTGAGGGAAAGAAAGAAGGAGACGGAAATAATGAGGAGAGAAGGGTTAGAGGGAAAGAAAGAAGGGGACGGATGAGAGAGGGAGACGGAAAGAATGAGGAGAGAAGGGTTAGAGGGAAAGAAAGAAGGAGACGGAAAGAATGAGGAGAGAAGGGTTAGAGGGAAAGAAAGGAGACGGATGAGAGAGGGAGATGGAAATAATGTGGACAGAAATGATGAGGGAAAGAAAGAAGGAGACGGAAAGAATGAGGAGAGAAGGGGTGAGGGAAAGAAAGAAGGAGACGGAAAGAATGAGGAGAGAAGGGGTGAGGAAAAGAAAGAAGGAGACGGAAAGAATGAGGAGAGAAGGGTTGAGGGAAAGAAAGAAGGAGACGGAAAGAATGTGGAGAGAATGGTTGAGGGAAAAAAGAGGGAGACGAAAAGAATGAGGACAGAAGGGATGAGGGAAAGAAAGAAGGAGACGGAAAGAATGAGATGAGAAGGGTTGAGGGAAAGAAAGAAGGAGACGGAAAGAATGAGGAGCGAGGGGTCAGAGGGAAAGGAAGAGACGGAGGAAATGAGGGAGCTGGTTCCTAGTTCCTGGGAAGAGGCGAGAGGATGTGAGAGGGAGGGAAAGTGATGTCGTATGCCTTTTGTGGTGTTTTGGTGAGAGAAAGAGAGAACGGGGAGGAATAAATGAAGAGGAAAAATGGCTGAGAGAGGGAGGTGCCGAAAGAGGGTGGAGGAAGGGTTGAGGGAGAATGAGATGGAGGAGGGAGGAAAGAAAGAGGGAGATAGAGGGAAAGAAGTAGAGGAGAGAGCTTTGAGTGAAGGTAAAGAGGAAAAAGGAAGAGAGAGAGGAAACGATGATAGAGCGAAGGAAGAAGAGGGAGATAGATTGATAAATAAATGTAAGTAGAAAAAGAAAAAAAAAAGATAGATAAGAAGATAGTGCATGGAAGAAAAGGAGAATCCGATAGATACACATAGCCCCCTCCCCCCCCCCCCAAAAAAAAAAAAGTGATCGACATAAAGAAAAAAAAAATAGAAACATAAAAAAGAAAGACAAAAGAGAGACAGTTAAGAGACGAACAAGACAGACACGAAACAAGAAGTGAAACGAAGGAGCAGCAAAAAAGGCGAGATCTCATGTTTGATATCTCTCTAGCCCTAAACTAGGCTGACATGACCTTCGTAGTAAAGGGGAAGAGACGGGAGAGCAAGACTGGAGGGACGGGGTGGGGGAAGGGTAGGAGGAGGAGGGGGGGGGCGTCGAGGGGGAGAGGAGGAGGAGAAGGAGGGAGGGGAGGGAGGCTGAGGATGGAATTGGGAAAAAAAGGGAAGAGTAGAAAGAGGTGGAGGAGGGGGTAGGGGAGGAGGAGGGTGACTAGGAGGAGGGGGAGGGGGTGAGGAGGAGGAGGAGGAGTAGAAGGAGGAGGAGGAGTAGGAGCAGGGGGATGGGGCGAGAAGGAGGAGGAGTAGGAGGAGGGGGAGGGGGCGAGAAGGAGGAGGAGGAGGAGGAGGAGGAGGAGGAGGAGGAGGAGGAGGAGGAGGAGGAGGAGGAGGAGGAGGAGGAGGAGGAGAAGGAGAGAAGGAAGAGGAGGAGGAGAGTAAGAACTATGGGAAGGGGGAGAAAGCGGGACGAGGAGTAGAAAAAAAACAGGAACAAACACAAAAAGAGAAAGATTAAGAAGATGGAAAATAAAGGATAATGTCAATAATTCTGACGATGACGATGATGATGATGATGAAAATAATAATGTTCATTATTAATGATAATACTATTATCATTATTATTGTCATTTTTGTCATTATTATTATAATCATTATCATCATCATTATAATAATGATGATAATATTATGATAATGATATTATCGTTAATATTGTTGTTGTTACCATCGTCATAACAATAAAGATAATAATAATATTATTATCATTATCATTACTATCATTATCATTACTATTAACAATAATAATAACAATCATAATGATAACGATAATAGTAACTGTAGTAGTAGTAGTAGTAATAGTAATAATGATAATAATAATAATAATAATAATAATAATAATAATAATAATAATAATAACAATAATAATAACAATAATAATGATAATAATAATGATAATAATAAAAATAATAATAATAATATGATATTCATAATAATAATAATAATAATAATAATAATAATAATGATAATAATAATAATAACAATAATAATAACAATAATAATAACAATAATGATAATGATAATAATAATAATAATAATTAATGATAATAATAATAACAACATAAAGTACGCAACAATACCACAAATAACATTAGTAACAAGAATAAAAATCATTAAAAACGGAGGAAGAGAGAAAGGAGAAAGAGGAAAAGGCGAAGAAGAAACCCAAAGAAAGGGAGACGGTGAGTAAAGGGTGATAGTCCACACAGCATTGGTTCCCAGCAGAGCCAATGAAAGGGGAGAGGTTACATTAAAAGTACATTATAGGGGTAGAAAGAGAGAAAAGGAGGAGGAGGAGGAGGAGAGAAATGGAGGAGGAGGAAGAGGAGGGGAAAGGAGGAGGAGGGGGAGGAGGAGGAGGAGGGGGAGGGGAAAGGAGGTGGAGGAGGGGGAGGGGAAAGGAGGAGGAGGGGGGGGAAGGATGTGGAGGTGGAGGAGGAGGGGGAGGAGGGGGAGGAGGATGTAAAGGTAGAGGAGATGGAGGAGGAGGAGAAGGAGAAGGAGAAGGAGGAGGAGAAGAAGAAGAAGAAGAAGTAGATGAAGAAGACGAAGAAGAAGAAGAAGAAGAAGAAGAAAGAAGAAGAAGAAGAAGAAGAAGAAGAAGAAGAAGAAGAAGAAGAAGAAGAAGAAGAAGAAGAAGAAGAAGAAGAAGAAGAAAGAAAGAAAAGGATAAAGAAGAAAAATGACATGGAGGAGAAAGAAGAAAATGAGAATAAACATGAATAAAAATGAACGGGGGATTAACAAGAACACACGATCTAAACTTCTACACTTCATTATCATTTCTTATGTGTTCACTGCACGCATTTCCTTACCAGTTGCATGTCATTTGCAGTTTCCCTTTCAATCCTCTCTTTCTCTCTCTCCCTTTTCTTTACTCTTCCTTCTCTACTGATATATCTATTATTATATTCTTTTTTTATATTCACTTAATTCATAACAATTAGCTTCTTCTTATTTTCTTTAATTCAGTAATTTCTCATTCGCCTCTCATCTCGTCCTTTCCGTTTTATTTACCTGCTCCGTTATTATTCCTTTATTCCCTATCTCCCTCGTTCCATCTCCAACAACCACGACCTCAACGACCGCCTTCTTCCTTCTAATATGTCATCATCTTATATAATTTTTTATTCCCCATAATTCAGTAATCATTCTACTCTGCGTCTGTTCTTATCCTTATCTACTCTTCTCCTTTATTATTCCATTCCTCCTATCTCCCTCGTTCCATCTCCAACAACCACGACCTCAACGACCGCCATCTTCCTTCTAATATGCCATCATCTTCTTATATACTTTTTTTATTCTCCCTAATTCAGTAACCATTCTCTTCTGCGTCTGTTCTTATCCTTATCTACTCTTCTCCTTTATTATTCCATTCCTCCTATCTCCCTCGTTCCATCTCCAACAACCACGACCTTAACGACCACCCTCTTCCTTCTAATATGTCATCATCTTCTTCTTATATAATTTTTTCTCTCTAATTCAGTAATCATTCTCCTCTGCGTCTGTTCTTATCCTTATCTACTCTTCTCCTTTATTATTCCATTCCTCCTATCTCCTCGTTTCATCTCCAACAACCACGACCTCAACGACCGCCTTCTTCCTTCTAATATGTCATCATCTTCTTATATACTTTTTTTATTCTCTCTAATTCAGTAATCATTCTACTCTGCGTCTGTTCTTATCCTTATCTACTCTTCTCCTTTATTATTCCATTCCTCCTATCTCCCTCGTTCCATCTCCAACAACCACGACCACAACGACCGCTCGGCGACGGCAATAAATTCAAAAACACCTCCGGACTCTTGCCTCTTCTTACTCATTTATGGTTTACGTTGTAACGACCTGCTGGAAGTAACGACTCCTTTTTGGTTGACGCTGGAATGCTTTTGTTGTCGTTGTTTTGTTTTTGTTTTCGTTGACGCTGTTTTTTTTTTTTTTTTTTTTTTTTTTTTTAAGATTACCTCTTGTCTTGTTTTGGGAATTGGGAAGAATGTGTATATATATTTTAGGGAAGGTTTATTTTCGTTATTTCGTTGTTTTTGGTTTGTCAACTTTAATTGCTCTTTACTTCTATCTCTTTATCTTTCTCTTAATCTTCCTTCTTCTTTTCGAACTTCTTCTCTTTTTTCCTCTTTTCTTCTTTCTCTTCTTCTATTGTCTTTTCTTCTTAATCTCTACCTCTTTTTCTTTCGTTTTGTTTGATGGGAACCATTATTCTGTCTTTACCTTCGTTTTCCTCCTCTTCCTTTTCACCTTCCTCTTCTTCCTCCTTATCCTCCACATTCTCCTCCTCCTCCTCCTCCTCCTATCACCTTCACCTTCTCCTCTTCCTCCTTTCCCCCTCCCCTCCCCTTCCTCCTATCTTCCTCCCCTCCTCCTATTCCTTTTTCACCTTCCTCTTCTTCTTCCTCCTCCTCCTCCTCCTTCTCCTCCTCCTCCTCCTCCTCCTCCTTCTCTTCCTCTTCCTCCTCCTCCTCCTCTTCCTCCTCTTCCTCTTCCTCCTCCTCCTCAAACCCCTCCCCCTCCCCCTCCCCCTCCTCCTCCTTCTTCTTCTTCTCCTTTTCCTGCTCCCCCTCCTCCTCCTCCTCCTCCTCCTCCTCCTCCTCCTCCTCCTCCTCCTCCTCCTCCTCCTCCTCCTCCTCCTCCTCCTCCTCTTCCTCCTATCCCCCTCCCCCTCCCCCTCCTCTTCTTCCTATCCTCCTATTCCCTTTCTCCTCCTCTTCCTCCTCCTCCTCCTCCTCCTCTTCACCTGAGATGTATTTTCAAGTAGTAAGTTTAAGTGTTGTTTCGTGTTTCTCTCTCTCTCGTGTTGTTGTTTTTCTATCGCACAGGTTCTAACTCTTTTCTCTCTTCTTTTTTTCCATTTTCATAATTATCGCCATCCTTTCTTCTTCGTCTTCTTTATTTTTCGCCTTCTTCTTCGTTATTCTTTTTCTTATTCTTTTTCGTGTTCTTCTTCGGCATCTTCTTTTTTGTTTTCCTCTTCTTGATTATCACCGTCCTTTCTTTATCGTTTTATTCTGTTTCGTGTTCTTCTTCTTCTTCTTTTCCTCCTTTTTTTCTGTTTTCCTTTTCAAAATTATCACTATCAATTTTTCTCCCTTTTTTCATCCATTCTATCCCCTCCCTGCTTCCCTCCTCCTCTTCCTCCATCATCTCCTTTCTCTCATTGTTTTACTCTCGCTCTCTCTGCTTTCTTTCCCCTTTTATTCTTTTATTCTTCCTTTTTCTTGTTTTTGTCTTTCCCGCCCTTCCTCATCCCCTCATCCTCATTCTCACTCGTCTTCTCCCTCTCCTCCTCCCCTCCTCCTCCCCCTACCCCCATGCCCCTCTCCCTCCCTATGCCCCTCGCCCTTCTCCTCCCCCATCCCCATCCCCATCCCCATCCCCATCCCCATCCCCATCCCCATCCCCATCCCCATCCCCATCCTCACCCTCACCCCTTCCCCATCCCCATCCCCATCCCCATCCCCATCCCCATCCCCATCCCATCCCCATCCCCACCCCCACCCCCTCCTCTCCTCCCCCACCCGTCCGAAACGAAGACAACGGAAGAGGAACCGAAGAGAAGGGGTGGGGTTGGGGGGGGGGGCGACCATCGTAAGACAAGGCTCACTACGGCGTTCTCATCCGCGTCGAAGGTGAAAGAGGGGAGAGGAAAGTGGTCGGATAATAAGGGGAAAAGAGGGGAGGAAAGAGGGTGAGAAGAGGGGGGGGATGCGTGGTAAAGGATATATGGGAAAGGAGAGGGGAGAGTTAGAAAGAGAAGGGGGTGAGAGGGTATATGTGTGTGTGTGTGTGTGTGTGTGTGTGTGTGTGTGTGTGTGTGTGTGTGTGTGTGTGTGTGTGTGTGTGTGTGTGTGTGTGTGTGTGTGTGTGTGTGTGTGTGTGTGTGTGACACAGGGAGAGAGAATGAAAGACAGACAGATAGACACACAGGCAGGCTCGCAGACAGACAGACAAAAAGAGCTGCATGGGGCGATAAGAACATAGGAAAAAGAAATTAGACTAGATAGCAAAGGAAAGCGGGAAAAAGTGGAAATAATTTGCAAAAGATAAAGAATGATAAAATAATAAAGAAATAAAGAAAAGAGGAAAGAAAAGAGGTCAGAAAATTCAGAAAGAAGGCACAAGATAGAAAGAAACGAGCGAGCAAAGAAAAATATAATATTGAGAATAGAGAGACCATTTGTAAGAAAATGAAAAAAAATATAATAATAACAATAATAATAATAATAATAATAATAATAATAATATAAAAAGAAAAGAAAAGGAAGGAGAAAGGGAGAGAGAGGGGGAGATGAGCGGGAAAGAGGGAGAAAGGGAGAGGTTGAGGGAAGAGGAGAGGGAGAAAGGGAGGGAAGGAGAGAGGGAGGGAGAAAGGGAGGGAAGGAGAAAAGGAGAAAGGGAGGGAGATAAGGAGAAAGGGAGGGAGAGAGGGAGAAAGGGTGGGAGAGAGGGAGAAAGGGAGAAAGGGAAGGAGAGAGGGAGGGAGGGAGGGAGGGAGGGAGAGAGGGTACAACGCCAAGGATCAATGACAACTTCCTGACTCTGTTCTCCTGCCAAGCCTCGCGGCCAGGGGGAGGGGGGAGGGGGGAGGAAGGAGGGAGTGAGGGAGGAGTTGGGAGAGAGAGGGGAGGGGGATATGGGAGACAGGGAAGAGGAGGAGAGGGAGGAGATGGGAGAGAGAGACGGAGGAGGAGGGAGGAGGAGGGGGAGTGAGACGAGAGAGGGAGGAGATGGAAGAGATGGGAGGAGGGAGAGGAAGACGAGGGAAAGGGGGACGGGAGTGAGAGATGAGAGAGAGGAACGAGGGAGGGAGGGAGGAAAAGGCAGAAGAGTGAGGGAGAGAGAAGGGTGATGGCAAAGAGGGTGGAGGAGAAGAAGGGAATGGGAGGAGAGGTGAGAGGGATGAGAGGTGATAGGTAGGAGAGGAGAGAAAGGGTGCTGAGAGAAGGGATGAGGGGAAAGAAGATAGGGGAAATAGGTGATAGGTGAGAGGGAGGAGGGGTGAGTGAGAGAAGACTTGTGAAAGAAGAATAGAAGGTAGAAGGAGAGGGGAAAGGATGTGATGGGAGAGGGGTGCAAGAGAATGTAGGAAGGGAAGAAGGGAGGGAGGGGGCAGGAGAAGAGGAAGCAAAGTAGGGAA
>NW_028234434.1:10505407-10510407 GCF_977035675.1 Penaeus japonicus
AGAGAGAGAGAGAGAGAGAGAGAGAGAGAGAGAGAGAGAGAGAGAGAGAGAGAGAGAGAGAGAGAGAGAGAGAGAAAGAGAGAGGGAGAGAGGGAGAGAGAGAGAAGCCAAGGCCTTCGGTTGGAGGTGATGGAATTATGGAAATGAAGGACGAGAGGTAGGTAGGCGGAGGCGAAGGCACAGGAAGGATAATAATGGCGGCAATTAAGTAAAGGAATGAATAAAAGAGAAAAAAAAAACGATGAAGATAAATGAGATACTGATCATGAAAAATGAATGGTAATGAGGATATTAATAACAAGAAATGATTGATAATGAGGATAATTATAGTGAAATATGAGGTTTGTATATATAATTTCTGATGTAGATACCGTAGTATGGTGTAGATGATGAAGAAGGATTAATGAAGGATAAACACAGGGATTCAGACACGAGTGAAGGATGGCGAGGATGATGATGGTGAAGGAGAGCCATAGATGGAATGAGAAAGGAAAAATGATGATGATGATGATGGAAAAGATCGCGAGAAGGAGAGAATAAGAGAGTATACACAATAGAAGAGATGATGATGGGGATGATGATGATGATGATGATGATGATGGTAGTGATGGTGATGATGATGATGATGATGATGATGATGATGATGATGATGATGATGATGATGATGATGATGGTGATTGATTTTTGAAGATGATAATAATGATGTTGATGATGATGATTATGAGGAGGAGGAGGAGGAAGAGGAAGAGGAAGAGGAGGAGGAGGAGGACAATTATGATGATTATGATGATTATGATCACGATAATAGTGAATGAAATATATAAACAATCTATCTAAAAAAAATTATGCAGACGAAGTAAAGAGAAAAAAAACGAAAACAAATGAACATCACCTCGACACGCCAGAGATAATCTATGCATAAAACAATCTAATTATACATCAAAAATCTTCCCGCCTTTCCATCCACGCTCTTGCCTTCCCTTATGCCTCCCTTGTCTTCTTCCATCTATTCAACTTTGCAACATAAAAAAATGATATGCAATTGATGTCAACCTCATTAAAACAGTCCTCTGCAACCACCGCGACCGTAAGACACTCGCCATTTCCTCGAGACATTTAAGAAGAAGAAAAAAAAAGTTTAGTTACTTGAATATTCATCGTGTTGGCGTCTATCATATTCGCGAACTGACGTTAATTTTCTTTATTAATCTTGGTGGGGGGCCTGCGGACGGGGTGGGGTGGGGGGTTGGGGTTGGGGAGGAGAGGGGGGGGGGGCTTCCTGACGCCCGTTCGCTACCTAAATAATATTCACTGTTCTTATCTTATCTTGGTAAGGTTTTAAACAACTTGCTATTAATCTCCTTTTTTTATGTGCGGTATACCACTCACTCTCTGTTTATTTACTTATTTATTTATTTATTCATTTACTTATTTATTGTTTTGTTTTATCATCGAGGCTGGACTGTTTTACACACTCACTTCACTGTGCAATATTCCCCGCATCCACATCACCACCATCACTATTATTATCTTCATTATCTTATTGCAATTAATTATCCTCATCCTCATCGTCAGTCCCATCATCACCATCCCCACATTCCAACCCATTATCATCATTGCCAAATTTATCAACACCGCATCACAACCCATCATCATCACCATCATCATCACGATCAGCACCATCAGTCCCATTCCAAGCCCCTATAAATAGAATCTCACTCCAACCCACCTCTATGAATTCCAACCCTCCTCGGGGCTATTAATTATTCATATGCAATTAAGCTCGCCATTATGGTGGGAAACAGCAAAGGAAGAGAAAAACACCAAAAGGGGCAATATTAACACGGGAGAATAACCGGACCAACACGGGCTCTTGTCTATGTCTTCTTCCTCTTCTTTCTACTCTGTCCGTTTTCTTCGTTTTTATCTACTTCTTTTTCTTGGATTTTTTAGTTTTGTTTTATTGTTCGAAGTCAGTTGCTTCTTTTAATATGTGTATTTTATTACCTAAAATATTATCTTTCTTGATGTGAATCGATCTTGATTTTGTAACACCTATACAGTAATCTAGTAACATTTATATATATATATATATATATATATATATATATATATATATATATATATATATATATATATATATATATATATATATATATATATTCACATATATTCATATTCACAACGGTCACATCATCCTCAGATTACTTGCGACATCAACAACATAAAAACACCATAAAAAAAAATTCCAACACATCATAGGACCAATACTTCATCAATGATACACACCCTCATCCAGCTCCTATATATAAGCGTTTATGAAACGAGCTCTAAGGTCGAACTTTCCATAAGAGAGATAAAGGTAGAGATAGATCGAGAGATAGAGATAGATCGATGAACTCGTAATTAAACAGATAGATAGATAGACATATAGACATAGATAGATAGATACATAGATAAATAGACAGACAGACGGACAGATGTATCAGAAACACGTAATGATCCAGCCCCTAATTCACTGCCGTAACCCCTCCCTCCGTGCCCCGTCCCCCCTCCCCACTTTGGCAGACGGATTCGACAGTGTCACCAAACAAACGTCAGGAGTGGGGTAACCTAATTGATCAAGATGCGAGCCAATCCCACCTCTCCGCCACCAACCAATAAGACTAAGAATCGCCTACAACATCCAGTCGCTTTCCCCACCCCCTCCCCTACCCTTCCTCAAACACATAGAACCTCCTTGGTGGACAGGGCCTCCCTCAAGGCAATAATAATAATAGCAAATGGATGTATGAATAAGTCACGGGGGGAATAGGGAAATTCGAGTGAAACATATTGATTCCTCAAGAGCCAAGCCTACCTCGACCTCCCCGTCATGCATGACAGCGAGACAGAGAAGAGCATCAGGTAATGAACCCATGACTGCACACACTAACAAGATGGCTCATAGGCGGTCTGTCGGATACTGAACGCATGGGCACACGAGGCAACCGCCCCTCGCTGGATGCACTGCCAATTAGCGTCCAGCTGAGGCCATATGCCTATTTGTCACTGTCTTACGTTCGTGTGATCACTGAGAGGCATTATCTTACCTTCGCCTGTCTTGCGTTTTGGTTATCTTTCTTGGGTTGAGTAGCTTTGTTCAGTTTTGTTTATTGGTCTTTTCTTGGTTTCAACACCGTATTTTTTTTTTTTCGATCTTTCTAATCAGTTTGGGTTTTCTTATTTCGTTTGGCTAGGTCATCCTGTATCTTTCATTATTGTTATTTATTATTGGAGAAGAGAGTCCAGAGTCT
This sequence comes from Penaeus japonicus, assembly GCF_977035675.1. Lineage (NCBI taxonomy): Eukaryota > Metazoa > Arthropoda > Malacostraca > Decapoda > Penaeidae > Penaeus > Penaeus japonicus. The sequence goes on from NW_028234434.1 coordinate 10,508,704, forward strand.
CTGTTAATGACATAGAGATTTTTTGAAATTATCTTTTCAATTCCTCTTTTTAATCTACCCTTTTAATTCTCTCGTTCTTTCTGCGTGTGTCTCCATTCCCCTCTCTCATTTCGCGAGAGGAGCGTCCCCTTTTTTTGGACGCATTCCACTTTTTCCGTCGCGTTGGAAGTGTCCCCTCGCGTCCAGAACCCCAACTATTATCCCGCACTTTATTCCTGTGTCTTTCTCTTGTCTTATTAGAGAAAAAAAGGCCGATTTACACACTTACTAACTATGCACACTGATGTTCTTTTGTGTTATTGTCATTGACCTACAAGGCGATAGAAGCATTTATCTATGTCCATAAAGAGAGCCAATGATATGCCAAATATCTGTCACATGAAACAGACACTCAAAACAGGAACTGTTGTTAGTGAATTCATGGTATTAAGCATTGAAGCAGTTTTAATTACAAACACAATATCTGTTATTAATACCACTCGCATATTCCGTGTCATATTTTATGCATCGTCCTCCACTGGCATAAAAAATCATCCCGAAAGCATGCATTTACTTTATGTGCCTGCCTGGGGAAAAACGCAATGTACATGATGTTTATTAACATGTCACCACGGTCACCTCATGTATTTACACGCCTGCCGAGGTAATCGACTTCTCCAATCTAGATTCGCGTAAATATTCGCATTGGACACAGAGTTGGCGCCACCACTACCAGCTACGGAGCCAGAGAGAGAGGACACCCTCCCAGTCCCAGCACCAGATACACACTGACAGGCGGGGATCAGGTCGGCCGCCAATGGGTGAGTACAGCCTTGCTTGCCCCGCCCACTTCAGCTCACTCCCTTGTGTTGGCCCTCGGATGTTCCCCCTCTTCCTCTCTTCCTCTCTTCCCCTCTTCCCCTCATCCCCGCTCCTTTCTCATTCAGTTCCCCTTCCCCTTTTCCCCTCCCTTCTCACCCTTTCCTCCTCTCTTCTGCCTTCCCTCACCTATCTTCCCCACCCCTTTCCTCTTCACTTCCCTTCTCCCTCCCTTTTCCCCGTCCCTCCTCTTTCTCTCTTGCTCCGTCTTTTCTCTCCGCTACCTCACCCTTCCCCCTATACTTCCCCTCTCCTCCATTTAATTTCCCCCATCTCCCTCCTCCTTCTCCCTTTTCCCTCCTCCTCCGTTTTCCTTCTCCTCTCTTCCCCTCCTCCCTTTTCCCCTCTTTCCTCTTCCCCTTCATTTCCCTTCCCCTTTTCCCCTTTCTTCTTCCCCTCCCCTCTTCCCCTTCCTTCTTCCCCACCCCTCTTCCTCTTTCCTCCATCCGGCGCCCCCTCCCCTCTTCCCCTCCCCTCCACTCGATATTAAATGTCGACAGCAGAATATACACGTGGTCTTAGTGTCCAACCTCACGTGTTGGTTTTTATATTGAAAGTTTAATTGCTACTATCATTATGTTGCTTCGATGTTTTGTGGGTTGGAGCAACTTAATGCACGATTTTAATGGAAGGATTTTCATGCTTCATAATCTTTAATTGGATTTAATGGTTTTGCACACTGTCCCTGACTTTTATTCTTCAACTTTTTTTCTTTCTTCTTTTTTTTTGCGTTTTTTGTTACCATGGCTTTACGATTTTTGTAGATCACTTCATTAACTCACTTCCTGACGCAGCCGAGCCACTGACGTTCGTGTCAAACTATGTTCTAATAATTTCGTTCAATGA
>NW_028234434.1:10522907-10525407 GCF_977035675.1 Penaeus japonicus
TATTCGTACTAAAGCAGTTTAGGATCTCTGAATTTATAGACTATTGAATTCATGGCCATTTCAATTCATGGATTTACATAGACAAAAAGGATTCATAAGAGTGATTTTTTCGAGCACTGCAATCAAACACTTAGAATCTACAATAGATTATTTTATTTGTTTCCCGTATTCTTTAGTGATTCGTAGGGAATCATAAAGAAAGAATAGATGACTCATGGTTGCACAAATGGTACAGAATGATTCCCAAACGTATGTGAATATGTACTCTGTCACTAACTTTGTGTAACTTGGTGATTTCTCAACTACATGACTCGCCAGTAAAAAAATGACACTTCTTTTAGTACATCTAACTACATACATGTTTCCCCTTTGCATAGTCCTCGTTGGTCATGGGGACATCCATTCAATACAATACTCTCGCTGCAAGAATCTCTACGTGGCACCTTCACTTTTTATGTAACATTTCCAACTTAAAGGCGACATTTCATTTTTTTTCTATAGAATGTGTTGTTAGCAAAACCGCGAGGCTTCGGTACTGCAGTCCCGAAGACCACGTGACATGACCGTCATCCTAGGAGTGACCTCACTACAATACTTCCTTTCTAGAAATCACTAATACATTAATGCAGAGCCCCCTGCTTTGCCCCCCCCCCCCCCCGCGCCGTGACGTCACCTAATCTTCGCCAGAGCCCTAGTATATGCCGGGAATTACTCGCTCTAGATTACTATCGTGACTAGTGCATGAAGGCAATGAGTCACAGCTTATTCGGTGCATGATCAGAGCTCGGTCACCACCGTGAGACTAACAGCATGACGGTGTAAAGCGAGGTCGGCGTGTTAGTATCGAAACGTGATGATGTAGCGAGTGACAGTTTTATAACCCCCTCCCCTCCCCTCCCCTGCCCTCCCTTTGCCCTCCCTCACCCCTGGTACGCGAGCCTACTAGGCTGGGCACGCACACGTATGCACAGGCATGGTTTCGCCTTTTTAGGCATACACTGTTATTGTTCTGGAATGGCTTACGGCCTCTGGGCTTACTGGGAATGCTTCTAGACCATCGACGTAAAGGAAAACTATACTTCGTCGTTTCTAATAAGCTTTTACGTTTTTGTTTTTTTTCTTGGCATTGCACTGAGGAAGTCTCATATGAAGATGCAGATGGAAGAGCAGAAGTTAATGCGCTCATCGAGATGCGAAGCAGGAGTAAACTGTGTGAAAAATGAGAAAAATACCTATTTTTTACAGGATGACAGTATATGAATATGTGTTCCCATTACGTAAAGAAACGCCAGTATACTTCAGTGCTAAGATTATGCTATAGATAAATGATGTTAGCTATCTTTAGAAGCATTACTCTGATATCGTCACGCTATGCTAATCGACCTAGTTTCGTAAATTGCAAACATAAATCTAAGATGTTGCGTTGCCAAATTTCACAATATTCATGACAGAATAGCTTCAGCAATCTGACAACATCAACATCAGCAACAGCAACAGCAACAGCTCTCCTTTCCTTTCGAGACTTTCAGACTGACACTATTCCATCACCTTCGAACTAGTGCTGATTCTCTGTCCGTTCGTTTCATGCCTCGTAAAAAAAGATATTTGTTAGAAATGCAGCAGTAAAAAAGAGAGTTTGAAATTGTTTATTGCTTGAGGGACCTGAGGGCCGACCTGAGTCTCTTCGGTGAGACGACATTGTTATATCCATTAATGCTTTCTTCCCAAAATTGTCTTCCGCTTATTTCTGTTTCCCTAAATACCATGGTGGTTATTAATTAATCACCTGTATTAATCGTATTACCCGTATCATTATCTAAATGGCGTTGTTATAAATTGCAACGGCGTTCGAGTAGAAAGTTGACACGAGACTAGATGTCACAACTTTGCAAGGGTACGGACAAACTGAGACACACGACTGCCAGGGCGGTAGAGAATGGCGGTCGACGTCCGATGAGCTTCTCAGCTTAGGATTAACGCGCTCTCCAAGAAACGTGAGGGGAGGAAAAAGAAAGAACGAGGGCAATAAACGAGGAAGTGAAGAAGGACAGAAACTATCTACGAAGAGAGTAGGAGGTATTAAGAAGTAAATACAAAATAGAATAGAATGAACATCTTGCAGAACAGAGAGAACGGAAGATAAATCAATATACACCCCCCCCCCCCCCAAAAAAAAAAAAAACAGTCAACAAACAAAGAGTCCAGAAATAAAGCCAGACCAAGAAAAGACGAAAAAAAAAAGAAACGAAACCAAGTAAAGACTAGAAACAGAACCCCCCCCCCAAAAAAAAAAAAAAAAAGGAAATAGAGAGAAGCAAAGAGCAGGGACATATCCCCGAGAGGCAAGAGATTGGATGGAGGCGAACCGAAGACCCAAGAGCATTGAAACGCATAGGGAGTTTGTCTTACGGCAGTCGTGAGTGACGGCAATGGCGACGCACCAGCTCTCACTGCCGCTAAATCATCACACGTGAGTTGCGAGAACTGGATTTTATCATCA
>NW_028234434.1:10545407-10565407 GCF_977035675.1 Penaeus japonicus
AAAGGAGGTATAAACAAAAGATGCCTGAATGCAAATATAAGGTATGGTATGCCATGGACTGCTTTTATATAGGAAAAGCATGTTATCTTGCAATTTTGATAAAAGGAATGTTCATTATGACATTAGAATGCTAAGTGATTTCCAAAATTCCGGCCCTATTCATTATCAGTAAAGAGTCTTAATTTTTAATTCAATGAACTCCTTCCTACCTCTATTAACTAAGTTAAGGAACGAGAAGACGTAGATAAAACATGTTATTCATGCGGAATCTAATTTCTTAAAAATAATGCTTATACAGCCTATGCAAAAGGCAAACTCGATTCCCACTGTCTCATCTTGGTCAGTCTTAGTGAGGGAATTTTGAAGTGTAAAACTATTTGTTTTCCTGTCCCTTTGTCCATAGTCTTGTATTGTCGTCCCTCTCTTTTTCTATTTCCACCCCTGTCTCTGCCTGCCTTTGCCCCTGTCCTTGTCAAAGCTTATGCTTGTCTATGCTTCTCCGTGTCCGCCCCTGTTGTAGTCACTATTCTTGCATACCGGTCTGTCCCAGTCTCCATATTTACATGTAAGATATTCACGGAAAAGTTTACTCTGAAATCGGTTATCTTGAAGCCCAGGCAACAACGCATTGATATATTAATAATTCTAAAAGTGAATGAACCTCAAATACAGAGGAAAGAACTGAACAGTTACGTTCAATTTATATGTACGTAGTAAAAGAGAGAAAAATCAGAAGACAGAGTGCCATCAGGTCTCATAACTATATATAATAAACACACTTTGTTCAGACCTTTTTTCCCTGCCATGGCACACTTACATAGAATGACAAATATATTTTTGAATGATCTTCAGCATCAAACAAGAACTTTATTAAATTAAATTTGAAGACAAATCTGAAAATGGAATTTAACAATGGCCACAAAAAGTCTACTACTATGAACAAAGATCTTAAAATGTCTGTTGCTGTGAAACATGGCCACAAAATGTTGGATGTGGTGATTCACTAAGGATTAGCATCTTTAAAGGATTAGGTGGACAAAGGCATTGCAAGAAATCCTGAGATGGAAAGAAAATACATGCAAATTACATTTCTACATATACACATCAGGGAAAGATCGTGTATAAGATTCAAATTATTTTTTTACATATACAGTACACATTCAAAACAGAAAGTTGTATACGGGTCGCAACGGCAAAAGAGGTACTATGATAATTGCATAACTAAATTACAAAATGGAAATAGGTGTCTTAGGTCTCAGAGTAGTCATGCAAACAACATGAATAAGCTCTCTCAGATGCTCTTAAGTGCTGCTCAGATGAGTAAGCTCACATTACTAAAACTTCGCTTAACAGACTGGGATAGAATTTTCAACTCTCTTGGAGAAGTTTTTGCTTGTATGAATTGACATTACTTGCTAGACCCTTTTTTACAGCTCTCAAAGAGCAGTAATATATTCTCACAGCTTGTACCCTGTTATTTATAAGGAATCAGGTTCCAAAAATGAAAAAGGTTTTGCTACCGCAAACTCGAGGGGATAACTAAACAGAGCCACAGTTTATGACAGAATGTTATATATCTACATAACATTTAAATCCAAAGTAATTACAGAATTCATCTATCTACTTAAATTTTGAAGACAGAATACAAAAGATACATTTCTACAAAGGTGACATGATACCCATATGCAAACCCTTCTTTAAAAAAAAAAAAAAAAAAAAAAAAGTAATATATATATATATATTATATATATATATATATATGTATATATATATATATATATATATATATATATATATATATATATGTATATATATGTATATATATATATATAGTTTATCCTTGCATTGCATGGAAGGGAATCTGCAATGCAGGGACTTACCTAAAAGTGACTGTGGAAATATTCCCCCAAAAAAATAACCTGATTTGCTGCTTTGACAACGAAAGTCATACACAGTAACTTTTTGGAAAGGTGTAATTTAAGTTATATTCTTTTATTTTGGTAAATGCCTGTCACATAAAGACCATTAAATTAAATATTCCTATTTAGCAGACACCCTCACACGTAGGTATCCCAAGCAGAATCCTCAAGTTGACAGTAGACTGAGGCAGTGGGCAAAAAGCTAACCTTGGTAGTAGGTACTGGACAACCTTTTGAAAAGATCCCTACACAAAACAAAAAAACAAATCTGAAAAGAGAATTTGCATTATTATATTACTGCTTCAGGCATGAAAGATAAAACCAAAAGATTATTGTTAGTGGGATATTTCACTGCTACTTACTTAATACCAGAATTAGTGACTACTAAAGAAACACTCCATTACCCATTTCTTGAGAATTAACACATGAAGAAAATTGTCAGATGACAATCACAAGTAATTAACATATATAGTTGGAATATCATCTTCCAGACTGCCATAAATACAGCTTGTTAGACCATCTATTATGAGATACAATATAAAAAAATATATTGGCCTTACATAGAATTTTTGTGTATTACCAATCTTGACAAGAAAAGTATCCCCATACCTAAATAATTTATGAAAATGAAGTATGAATAAGTCTGCGAAAGATGTATTGAACATTCACTTGCAATATGTCAATTACATTTCTTGTATTTTGAAGTCATTTGTTCTCACTTATGTTTTTTTTCTATATTTGTCACAATAGATTGCATAGTCTGGACAAGAAATTCCAGAGCATTAAAGCCTTGCAGGTAAGGAGAGTGTGACAGAGTTAGCAAAAACGAAGCCAAACAGATGAGAAAAACGTAGTTTCATTATGCATAAACAGTTCATGAAGGAAAAAACATACATAATGACAACAGAAACTAATGAATACATATTATTTATCTACAGATGAAGGCCTTGGGACAACACAGTCTCCTCAGGAAAGTCTTAAAATAAGTAAATAAAATTATTTTTTGTCTGGGAATGATATTAAAGCAAAAATAAAGACTCACATATTTCGAGAAATCCTTTTTTTCATTGCTTAGTCCATAACAGAACAAACTCCTATAGATTCTTTTCAGAGTAAAATGTTGCTCAATGGATTGCTTAGGAAGAGTCCACAGGCATACAGCATTTTACAAAATACAACTACACATCAAGAGAATGAGAATAAGACTTGCTATATCCCTGGTCACATTTGGATATAAATTGACCTTCCTGAGTAAAGGTTCATACTAACAAAATATCGAGTATGCGAACAGATTATATTTGTGTTTCCAAAATACAGGATATTGTATCACAAGAGAAAAACAAGCTATGGATGGAAATACTGTAAGTGTAATTGAGAAACGTAAGGGGAAAGTAGTAGATTTTCCTCACCTAAATAATGAAAATGAAGGGTAAGGTGTAGTGATATCAGATGCTTCACCGTAAAAACAAATTCATTTATACATTGTATTTTTAGGTACTGGAAATGAAAAGCTAAAAATCAAAACATATCTAAAAAGTACAAGTAATATGGACAAAGTGTGATGGGATACTAAAATGAGATCCCTCTAAAATATTCATAAATGCACTCATGAAATATTATTGAAGTCATTACAAACGGCATATACTTCAATGAATAAAGACCATTCACTGTATAAGGTTCTAGCATTTTTTACCATCATTAAATCTAATGCATCATCAGATGTACTGACCCAGGATGACAGAAATCTATTTTAAAGAGACTTGAAATATGTATATCAAATCTTAAAAAAAAAATCCTTTAACACTGATTTGGAATCCTAAAGCATCATACAATAGCAACTGTCATAATTAGGCATGACCATTACCCAGGGCATAAGATGGCAAAGGTAATTTTTTCCATTTGTTTATTACATGGTTTTAAGTCTCACTTTTTTCACCTCATTGGGCATACATTTTACATCTTTGTTGTTTTCAGGTCTGTGTGGTTTAAGTCTCGCTCTCTTTCACTTCATGGGCATACATTATACTTCATTGTTGTATTCAGGTCTGTGTAGAACATAAAGCAAAAAGACAGTTATAAGTTTTCCTACCTTTTTTTTCTCATCCTGTGCGGATACAAAGCTCTGACCTTTCCTGTTTGTTAGCAGTTAATTTAGATATCAAACCAGTTTTCACTGAGAATTAATAAATGCAATTTTCTTTATTTTATAAATACACTTTGTAAATTCTTTGAGTGTAATTCTATTTATATGGTAAGATTTATTAGGATAATAAAGCATTTTTTTTTTCTCATTATTTACTTTATATGCAGTTCATCTAAAAATAACAATTCCATTGCACAACCAACATTCAAAGAAATAATATTCATGATGTTATATTAGAATAATTCAATATGTTTTTCATGTATTACCTTAAATTAAAATTTAGTACTCTCTTTAACATTACCACATACAGTACTCTTTATATGCAGAATGTCACAAAAGAGGATGTGTCAGCATGATTATGCAGTCAAATATCTTCTTTACCAAAAGTACTTCTCATTTGTCCAAGTGAAATTCACATGTAACTGTGACATGTATAGTTAGAAAGTCTAAAATTGTGATTTACATGTTGTTTTTTGTACATCTATTCTTAGGAATATCAAAAATTCTCTTTCCCTAAATAATTGTAAAACCAATTGGCTATATAAAGAGCTGTAAATGTTTTCATTGACTTATTTCTCCCTTATGAAGGGAACTCCAAAAACAGCTCTAAATTTTAGATAATACTGTTAATGCAATACAAAGTTTATCTTAACATAATTTTTTCTTGTTAGATTACTAGCTCTACATTGGCATATCAGTGCAGATCACTAAAGAGAAACTGTATAATTTCATAACAAAATAAATTATAGAAAAATAAACCACCAAATGCAAAAGCTTGGAAAATTCTTAATCAGTGGCTAAAACAGAATTATAGAGACTGCATAAAGACATCCTAGTTGGTCTCAGCTGTGAGTAACTTGCAGTGCCTAGTCAAGGTAATATATCTTAACTAGAGACTGAGGTGTGTCTTCAGTGAGGAGATGCATGTTCTCTCCTTCCAAGCACAACCTTGTGATTAAACCTGAAATGATATGATAAATTAACTTTAATGCAATTTGCCATGTTATATTATGAAGGAATTTTTTATTTTTTTAAGCATCTTTCACAATATAAACATCTCTTTCATAATAGACCATATAACTGATAGAAAAAGGAGTAACTGTTTCTATAAACAATGATTCAATAAAATATTACAAAAAAAAGACCTTCCAGACAGTCTTTTAACTTTGCCTTTCAAAGACAAAATCTTTCACTCCATTCCATATTCACACAATACTACTTGACTAACTGAATATTACCCTTAAACAATCAGAAACAATGCTTACCACTGCCTTCAGAGCCTGATCAAGATCCTTAATCAGGTCATCAGTTCCTTCAAGACCGCAAGAGAGGCGAATAAGGCCGTCAGTAATGCCCAACTTGTCACGGTCTTCCTTAGGCACTGATGCATGGGTCATCACAGATCTAGAATCAGAATTGTATGTCAGATCCTATAAATACAGATATAAATATAAATACAGATAACTATCAATACAATCACATATGTATAGTCCCCTCCAATTCCAAAGTCATCATTAACCCATTGCAGATGGGGCCTATGAATTTGGCACAGGATGCCAGATGGGAGGGGTTGTGGAATGCGGGAGACATGTGCTCTATTTTTTCTCCCCAACTCCTGCTCATATATACATGAAAAGGCTCAAAATCTTCCCCAATTTTTCATGTTTTCTCATGTTGTGAGACTTAAAGTGGATACTGGTATGCTATGGCAATGCTTAAACAAATAACAGCAGTAGTTTAGTCTCCATTCAGGAGGAATATATACTGTACACTCAGTATGACATTATTATCCCAAATTCATGGAAGAAGAAATGTTCAGCAAAAGGTTTTCTTCCTTGTAATAAAGGTAAAAAAAATATTGACAATTTTATAGATTCCATCACTTTCTTGCCCCTGCTGCCACTTTGTAAAGCAGCCAAATTGGCAGTGACACTTAGAAAAGGTGAGGAGTGTTCTTGTATTATCATACATACATAAACACATACATACACACAAAACCACATACATATACGAACTCCTATTTTTATATATTCATATGCATATACTCATCTATACACATGGACAGTTACAAATATCACACACATATGATGTACTAGCAGAATACAGATGGGAGATGGGTAAAAATGTCCTTTTTATCACAATGAAACCTTTCAAGCCCATCAATATATATACTCACGGTAATTCGCAAAGGCTCTCAAAGCCTCCAAGACTTTCAGCCAGTGTGAAGACTTTCAGCTGCTTGAAGAATTTCCTTGAGGTTTCCAAATTGTTCCCCTTGATGTAAAAGCTCAGCATACCAGAGTGACCATAGCACTGTCTCTTAGCAAGCTGTCAAAGAGAGGAAGGATGCATGAGCTCTTTTGTCGTGAATCAATTACAATGTACATACTATGAATATTACTCAAGTATAAATTTTATAAAACTAATAAGTAGATTAATTATTAATCTCCTGGAAATCCTCTATTATTATGATAGAAAGACATAAAAGTTAGTAATTCACCATCAAGGAACACCAAGCTCAACAGAACATCTCTTGCAAAAGATTGTATATTAGACTTTTCAACAACATCGTTAGTACATGTATATGTATTTACATACACAGAATGATGCTTTCATAGATAAATCAACATCAAGGTAGAGGATTTTCAAATTAAGCACTTTTCTGACTGATGTTTCATAGAGTCTATAACATCCCAAGACAGCTATTTACTTAAGCAATTGTTCTTCTGAGAAATAGTTACATCTTATGTATTCTTAACCCTTTCCCGACGGGGCACGGCGATAAGTGAAAACCACTACGCCGGGCCATTGTAATATTGCATTGGAAACGTCACAATGGCATGATGCCCCGGCATCGGGAATTTAGCTGTGTCACAGGGGTGTGATGCACCGTCGTCATAGGGTTAAGCCATGTAATCTTTTCAGACTATATTTTGCATTACAATCCAATTAATTGTGAAAGGCATACAGAATTGAGAACTATTGTTAATTTTCTTAAAGGTTGAAGATAGCAACTATAAAACTTACAAACCCAAGATAGCTTTGTTAAATTTTTTTTTTTTCCTTCTATTATGCAATTTCCATCCAAGTCCAAGATATCTTTCAATGAATAATAATCATTTTGAAACATAGTAAAAATCTGAATATCTCCATCTGCAAATAGGCCTACTTCATTTTCTTTTTTTCTTTTTTTGCTAAACTAGATCAAGCATGTATGTACAATTTTTCCTTTCTTTTCCTATCAAAATACATATATCCATTCAAAGATGAACAGCTGCACAGTGCTTACCTCATGTTGAGGGTGAGACGGAAGTCCAGGATGAATGACTTTCTCAACACATGGGTGACCTTCCAGGAACCTGGCCACAGCAAAGCCATTCTTCATGTGTTGCTCCATCCTTACAGCCAAGGTCTTGAGTGACCGGTTCACCAGGTAGCAGTCGAAGGGGGAAGGAACTGGTCCAATGGCATTCTGGAGGAACCGCAGCCTCTCATGCAGATCATCACTGCGTGGAAATAAATGAAAGTAAGCAAAAATAATAATGAATAAATGCAGAAATGTGGAGTTTAACAGAAATGTATAAAAGTATTGTTATGCAGTTTTACATTTTACTCATAAAAACCCTTACAGAGATAACATTAGAAAATTTATTAGTACCTGTTTGTACAGACGGCTCCCATGATAACATCAGTATGTCCATTCATGTACTTTGTGCAAGAGTGTAGGACAAGATCAGCCCCAAAGAGGAGGGGACGCTGCAAATACGCCGACATGAAGGTGTTGTCTACAACCAAGAAAGTGTCCTCTCTTGGTTTGACAAGAGCAGCTACGGCAGCAATGTCGACAAGCTTCAGTGTTGGGTTTGTGGGAGTCTCAATCCAGACCATTTTTGTGTTGTCTTTGAAAGCAGCAGCTACGTTCTTGACATCAGTTGCATCAACAAAGGTCACCTCAATGCCCATTCTGTATAACAGAATAATTATATACTTAGACAACAAAAACTTTAATCATATTATATTCCTTAAAATAAGAAACCTAAACGTATAACCTGTATCTAAAATACAGACCGTTACAAACAGAAATGTGAAATACCTAGAAGCCACACGGCGGAAGTAACGGTTAGTGCCACCATACAGGTCATCCATGGAAATCACATGATCACCAGCTGACAGCAAGTGGGTGATGGTAGTTGTTGCAGCCAACCCAGAGGCAAAAGTTATACCTTTATGGGATAAAGTGGAATGGAAAATTACATTCAAGAAAGAATTTAAATAATTTCTGTCAACTGAAAAATAGTAAAATGTGTAAATATTTAAGTTTTAGTGCATTTTACAATCTTAAATCTAAAAATTTTGAATCATGTAAATGTGATTCTATTCAACATCTATTCAGAATGCACTGGTATAATTTCACAACATAAAATATTAATAGGACATCAACCCAGTCACGACGGGGGCATTCCAGCCCTGCATGTTACAATGCTGGGGCTCTCGAACGCACAGGCCTAAATCAGTTAAATAAACGACGCCGTATGGCGTCACCCACCGAACGGGCCTTGAATGCGCAGTACTGTAGTGTACCACCCATCCAGAGAGGGTTAATGTAACTTGGCTTGTAGTATATGTACTAGCTCTATCAAATTTTTTTTTTTTTTTTTTTTTTTTTTTTTTTTTTTTTTTTTTGCTTTCTTACTCATATCAATAAATTGTGCATCTCTGAAATAAAAAATAAAAAAAATGCAGTGGACACTGCATGCATAAATATACTCCTGGTATTAAGAATTTTCCGATCATTGCACACTAGAAGGGTACACTTCAATTTCTTTCATACACATCTTAGAGATCTGTAAAATCTTCAACAATTCCACACTGGTATATATCTATATCTGCCCATATATCTAATCTATTTGTTTATTCGTATCTACATTTGTATTTATATCCAAGGCCAGCTAATACCCACTAGGCAAACTAGATGATTAACTAGGGCACTAAAAACTGAGACCATCATACAAAATTATGAACAAATTTGAAAAAAGTGAATGTGAAGTCATCTTTGAGTGGCTAGATTAACAAAAAGTATAAAAGGAGATGCCTAGTGTATAGTTGGCATATTGCCGTCTCCAAATAATTTTTATGTAATAAATTATTTGAAGGGAGGAGGTTTAGCTTAGGCACTCAATTACCTTTAGCAGCCTCTATCTTCATCTATCTACATGTATATACTGTTATTGGCAATATGTATTGTCAGTAACAACTAATGAATACAACTATTCACCTAAGGCTATCAAAGACATGTTTTACCATAAATTGGGACATTTTATACATAGTCCTTTAGAGCTCCAAAAGTTATTAATAATATTCATCTTGATTTCAACAATACCTGTATCACAACATCTAAAAATTGGAAATATCAATACATATGACCTTGTAATACTCTATGCAATATGTTCAAAATACTGCATGCATACTGAGTGACCAATAATTATCAACAAATTCAGAAATTTACTTCTATGTAACTGTCACTATTGTCATTCTGAATTTATGTATCATCTATAACAATTTTAGACTGCATTCACAGGCTAGGCCTACTATCACAGGTGACACATGGTAACAAATTCAAATGGGCACTGCAAACCATAAAATCATGAGCAATACTTTGAAAATGTATTACAATTAAGGAAAGTCTATACTTAATAAACATATAAAAAAAATATCCAGAAAGCTTACCGTGTTTGGCTTCCTCTGTTGCTGCTAGACATTTCTCCAGACAGTTTCTTGTTGGGTTACCAGAGCGACCATATTCAAATTCCTGTTGGTAAGAAATATATTATATACACTGCTTTCCCCTATTTCCTTCTCATGAATGTACCATTGACACTGAAAGGTACATACATAAAAATCAATGGAATTAGATTATATATCTTGGTCATCAATAATTCATATTAACACAATTAGGGTTCGGAGGCATAGCTTTGAGGAAATATTCTACTGATCGCACCCTTCAAACTCTTAAGAAGTGTAAGCAGTGCCATTTTATGTATACAGTACTTTTATATCCCAGTTTCGACTTTGTGATTTGGTTTTTGAAATTATTTGGGGTGTTGGGTGCCTGCATCTTTCATACTTGTTATACAAAAAAACTCATATCTTCTTCTACAGTAAGATATGAAATGTAGATTAGAACTTTCTTCAGTAAAAAAAAGAAAATAAATAAATGAAAAGAAGTAACAAGAAATAATAAGTTACTCTGATGCAACCATTTAGCACAAACCTTAAAATCTGCTGGGCCATCCTGCTTGAAAGTTGTTGCCATGGAAATCGGAGGAACGACTGCCATGGAGTTCCACTGCTCTGGTTCATTGCCATCGTGGATAGCACGCGTGGCAAAGTTCGGGTCATTTTTCAAGAAAGAAACTTCTTCTGCCATTTTGAGTTGTTGATGGAGTTCTGTGGAAAAATATGGATACATATAGAGACACATCATATACCATGAATTGCATACATATTTTCCCACTTTGCCATATATTACTGAATACATGTGAGTGGGAGAAAGAGTGAGAGAGTGATACTGTGGTAGTGCAAGAGTGAGAGTGAGAGAGTGCGAGAGAGTGCAAGAGTGAGTGTGTGTGTGTGTGTGTGTGTGTGTGTGTGTGTGTGTGTGTGTGTGTGTGTGTGTGTGTGTGTGTGTGTGTGTGTGTGTGTGTGTGTGTGTGTGTGTGTGTGTGAGTCAGTGAGAGAGTGAGAGAGTGAGAGAGAAAGAGAGAAAGAGAGAAAGAGAGAAAGAGAGAATGAGAGAGAAGGGAAGGGAAGGGAAGGAGAGAGTGTGAGTGTGAGTGTGGGTGTGGGTGTGAGTGTCAGTGTGGGTGTCAGTGTGGGTGTGGGTGTGAGTGTGAGTGTGAGTGTGAGTGTGGGTGTGAGTGTGAGTGTGAGTGTGAGTGTGAGTGTGAGTGTGAGTGTGGGTGTGGGTGTGGGTGTGGGTGTGGGTGTGGGTGTGAGTGTGAGTGTGAGTGTGAGTGTGAGTGTGAGTGTGAGTGTGAGTGTGAGTGTGAGTGTGAGTGTGGGTGTGGGTGTGGGTGTGGGTGTGGGTGTGGGTGTGGGTGTGGGTGTGGGTGTGGGTACGAGTGTGAGAGCAAGTGTCGATGTGGCTTTTCTGCGATTTTATTAATTCAATAAAGTCTGCGTGCTTGTCTATGGAGTTCCAGGGACTGTATTATGTTATTGGTAAATGGATTTTCATATCATTAACTGTTATTGATCATCCCAAAATCTCTATTATCTAAGCAAAACGTGCGAAAATGTTAACTCATGATTATACACCGCATTCTGATTGGGATAGGGTTTGATCAGGTATTATCAAACAATATTCATATCCATGTATGTTTTGCCCCCGTTAAGCAGAACCAAGCATTCCTCAGGACCCAAAGACGCGTTTCACATCCATCAAATTACATTTCTGGGCAACTAACGCAAAACCCAGATCACCCATATGCTGGCGAACGCTGTAGAAAAAAAAATCCTTTTATTGAAAAGGTTGGACATGCGCGGCCCCGAGATGGACCACGGTTGATGTTAGTACGGTATCCAATCCGACAAGGGCATTCCTATCAAAACTAAAGTCATGCAATTCAAATTCAGATTCAAATACATTAGGGAGGCCTCGAGAGCGTAAAAAGAAATCACAAATGCAAATCATAATTTTGTTCTAACTCCCGACTATTTTCCCTGTTAGTCGAATATTACGAGAAAAAAAAATCGTAATTTACAAGCTTTTAAAAACATCTTAGTTTTGAGTAAAGAGCTACATTCCAATATACGCGTTACTGAATATCTATCAGAAAAAATAAATAAATAAACTATGACGATGTAATGTTTATGGGATAGTCTTGTCCGATAGTGTAGCAAGTTTGTGATCCTTCAAAAATAATTTCGTTAATGTTATTCTTATGTATGTCGCTAAAACACCTAAGGAAATGTATAATAGATGAGATCGTCAGGTAAAGATTAAAGGGAACATGTTATTTTGCTCGATAATATCAGAATATATAAATATTTGATCATGACAAGGACGAATAAAAATCCTGCCTGCATAAATTTGAGAAAAAAAACAGTAAGTGCTGACAATGTAAACCTCTTCTTGCCATTATTTTTACCGAAGTGTCTATGCATGAAGATTTATATAAAATTAGTGTATAATTATGGATTTGATGAATGATTGTACTCAGGTAAGGCTGCATATTAAAGGCTATAGGATCAATGACTTTTACCTAAATCTGGTGTTATTTGATAGACTGATATCAATTTTATGACCTCATTGATACAGAAATCCCGATTATATTTGCTAAATAGCTTAGCAAAGGTAATATACAGGTTAAGTGAACCTCATGATCCCAGCTCAAAAGATCAAATACACCCGCGTCCGTAAACAACACGTAATCTTATATTATTACAACGCAGGCTTGTTCAAAGTCACCCCCCCCCCCTTCATCAACGTTAATCTGATAACCTACTTCTTTGTATTTCTCATCTTGTCCTTTTCTTCTTCATCTTAACCCCTTCATCTTCCTTTTTCTCCTCACTCTTTCCCTCCTCTCCTTTAAGCCTTAATCTTTCCGACGGGGAGGAAAGCCACTGTCGTTTATATTCGGAGTATAGCCAAGGTCACGAATAGCTTTGGGCGGGAGATTTCAGGGCTTCAGACAAGTTTTATCTTACCAAACAATCTGATCCCCTGTAACCAAGTACACATCCACTGTTCGGTTTCTTCTGGGTAATTTGTCTCCTACAATATGTACGCGCAATTTACCGCGTATTGGCAGTTGTTTTCTGAAACTCCCCGACTTTACCCTTTATTCAATATGCAATGGGCAAGATTGCCAAGACTCACCACAAAATTACCCAGGCTAGACTGCACATCTGCAACTTCTCGTGTGATCTACTTGTGAAGCAATTGCAAGCAATATGAAGAGAAAGAACGATTTGCAAGGGTAGCCATTCTCCCTCTTTACCGCACGCAAAGGACAGAATAACTTTTTTTTCCTGATAAGGCTCGCTTTGTTGACTCATTTGAGTTCCCTCTCGGTCTATGATTGGGTTTTCCAATTCAACCGATAACCCGGAAAAGATAAATCAATCTTTGAATATACAAACGGCAACTCAAAGCGATTGGTTCTCCGTTTCTGTCTCTCTTTTACTATCTTTCTCTCTTTGTCTCTCTCTTCTCTTCTCTAGATAAATATATAGAGATAGGCAGCTGTAGTTAGATAGATGTAGATTGATTGGTATATATAGATATAGGTAGATATAGATATATATACAGATATAAGTATAGATTGATAGACAGGTTAAATCTATCAAAATGTAACTATAACTAACAACAAGGCTGCCTCCATCCCCTGCAACATCATGATTATCATACCAATCAACAATGCTTCTCACTAAAAATAAAACATTCATGACTTGCAAAAGCAAGATAAACCTATCATCCATCAAAGTCCTCGAAGATAAAACCTAATGTAAAAAAAAGTAAAGGACACACCTTGAGGTCCACTTGTTCTTACTGTTCCTAGAATAGATACAAAATAATCATTTGGATTTTTTTCTTTTCTTTTCTTTTTTCTTTTTTTAATGTTCCGACGCTAACAAACACGATACTGAAAGGACACGGAAACCAACTGGATATGTTTTACTTACAACTACCACTATTTGCACTGTTAAAAGTGAACCCCTTAAATAAATCCTATAATTACAATGGGGTATTTGCCTCAGGAATGGTACAATCACTCTAGAAATTTTGTAAAGTAGAGATATGAAATAGACTGAAACGCGAAGTCAGATAAGAGACTGAAACACACAATGACAGACAAGAAATTGAAACACGCAAGGACAGATACGGAACAGACTGAAACCCTAAGGACAGATAAGAAAGACAAACACATAATGACAGACAAGAAATTGAAACACACAAAGGACAGATACGGAACAGACTGTAACACAGACATGATAAATATCCTATTAGTTATCAATGAGAGTCAAACATCTTTCTGATACACTCTGACTCCATGGCCGATATTCTATGGAGTGTATGAAACTCGTGTGTATTTTTAATACTTCAATGAATAAATAAATTAATGGGATACTGTTAACTTACCACCTAAACAGTAACTTCGAATTATATTCTGAATATCGTGTCCGTGTCCTTTTGTGTGTTATCACGTGTACGTGTACGTGTACGTGTACGTGTATATGTACGTGTACGTGTATATGTACGTGTACGTGTATATGTACGTGTACGTGTATATGTACGTGTATCTCTGTCTGTCTTCGAGGGTCTGTGTCTAAATTGCGAGGTGTCCAGTAATACGATGCCTAATTTGTGTTAGAACCAGGATTAACTGACCATGTGACATATTTCAAGAGAATGTTGGATCTTTGTGGATAATTCTTTATATTATGCATTTTTTTCTTATACTCTCATGTTTTCCTTTAGTTTACAGTAATAGTTTATCTCTCTCCCCTTGATAGCGTTCACCTACCGCATATAAGGTGTGCGTTTTATAACATATGTTTGCATCTACGATCGTATCTGTGTCTGTGAAATCGCATGTGTCTGTGTCTATTAGCGTATCTGTGTGATCGTGTGCGTGTATCTTCCTGTGCCCATATCCTTGTGTGCATGTCACCGTGTCTGTATATGTGTCTGCATGCCATCATGTTCGTGTATGTGTCTGCATGCCATCATGTTCGTGTATGTGTCTGCATGCCATCATGTTCGTGTATGTGTCTGCATGCCATCATGTTCGTGTATGTGTCTGCATGCCATCATGTTCGTGTATGTGTCTGCATGCCATCATGTTCGTGTATGTGTCTGCATGCCATCATGTTCGTGTATGTGTCTGCATGCCATCATGTTCGTGTATGTGTCTGCATGCCATCATGTTCGTGTATGTGTCTGCATGCCATCATGTTCGTGTATGTGTCTGCATGCCATCATGTTCGTGTATGTGTCTGCATGCCATCATGTTCGTGTATGTGTCTGCATGCCATCATGTTCGTGTATGTGTCTGCATGCCATCATGTTCGTGTATGTGGCTGCATGCCATCATGTTCGTGTATGTGGCTGCATGCCATCATGTTCGTGTATGTGTCTGCATGCCATCATGTTCGTGTATGTGTCTGCATGCCATCATGTTCGTGTATGTGTCTGCATGCCATCATGTTCGTGTATGTGTCTGCATGCCATCATGTTCGTGTATGTGTCTGCATGCCATCATGTTCGTGTATGTGTCTGCATGCCATCATGTTTGTGTATGTGTCTGCATGCCATCATGTTCGTGTATGTGTCTGCATGCCATCATGTTCGTGTATGTGTCTGCATGCCATCATGTTTGTGTATGTGTCTGCAGGCCATCATGTTCGTGTATGTGTCTGCATGCCATCATGTTCGTGTATGTGTCTGCATGCCATCATGTTCGTGTATGTGTCTGCATGCCATCATGTTCGTGTATGTGTCTGCATGCCATCATGTTCGTGTATGTGTCTGCATGCCATCATGTTCGTGTATGTGTCTGCATGCCATCATGTCCGTGTATGTGTCTGCCTACGCGGTTCTGTGTCGGTGACTGTCTACGCGGGTTTGTGTTTGCCTGTGCGTGCCTGGGTCTGCCTGTGATGGCATGTGCGTGTGTTCCCGTATCAGGCTGGATCTGGTGCTTTCCCTCTGCATCTCTTATCTCCATTATCTCTTCATCCGCGCATGTCAGCCCGCTTCAAGTTATGACTTTTAATACTTAAAAACTTTTTTTTCAAGTGGCATCACCTCTAAAACCTGTTCCCTCTGCACCGAGACCCCTGGAGGTAAAAATCTTCCATATTTGGCTTGACAGACAATAAATAAAAGACGGTTATCTCGCACACACACAAGCGAGTGGCTTGCCCAGAACACACCTTTGCCAAGCCCCCTTCCTCAACCAATCAGACACAGGCATGGGTGTTCAGTAACCAATCAGAGCCGCTGACATGTTCGCCAATCACAATGTAAAGGTATATAAAACTTTTATATTCATTGGCTCATTATCAAACAGCAGTTTACGAGTAATTTTGCTCGTCAATTACATCTTATGATATAGATTGGTTGTACTATCACCCTCTCTTTCTCGTTCATTTTCTTTAGATGGAAATATGTTTTTTTCCGCTTTACTTATCCGTCTAGTGATACTGCCTCTACTGGCCGGGAAAATATTTATTTCGATTTCAACCTCTGTTAAGGTTTCGATATTTTATATGACATGAATACGTACATAATTACTTCGTACACAATTACTTTCACATCGACTCTCTACACATTTTGCCCATTTATTAAAGTACAGCTGTCAAAATAACTAACGAACAGCAAACTTACCACACTATATTTACAGTGTCAACACACCGCGTAGCCCCTTACACTTAACATCACTCACGACATTACAACCAAAGCAACTTTTTTACTTCACACCGACGCAAATTCCTAAGCAACTAAACCCCCTCCTGAAAACAAATTCACCCTACCTGCCGTGTGGTTTCCGTGTTACTCCCGCAAGACCCGCTGAGGATGTGATCGTCTGCACCGCCCAGCTGTCCCACTCAACCGAACACACGAACGCACGCACACACACACAGGCATAAAACACCGGAGATTATCGTACTGGTGAGAGAAATAGTCGTACGTTGTTGATTGTACTGGAGGTTGTATTTGTTATTTGTGTTTTATATGTGTTTGAATTAAGTAGATTGGATGTGGAGGTTATGTCAATGTGCGAGTAATGTGTCTTTGAATGTAGTATTGATTTGTGGTAGAGAGTATATATGACATTGCCTGGAAAATTAATCGCGTTAACATGATACTGTAATCGATATGAACATTTGATGTACTCAATGCCATGTTATTATAGGCATTTCCATACGATTTCAACACATTTTATACAACTACATAAGATTGTTGCCCCAAGACTCCACGTGTTTCTCCCGGCAATACTTTGGTTAGTCATCGTACTTTGGCAACAAGGGATGAACGTGTACAAAATAGATCGTGCCACATATTGAATAACAAAATATACATTAGGATTATAGACTGTGTTTTACCTTGTTTAATGAAGAGAATCAGACTTCTTATCGAAACATAATTAGCACTTTTGCTGAATGTTATCACTCATAAACCTCTAATTCTATTTGTAACCACACTGACGCAATATAAAGTGGGAAAACAAGGACAAGCATGTTATGATATTTCATTATTTTTTAAATGTTAATGCAAACTTTCTAGGTAATTGAGAAATGTAAACTTTCAGAAATGGAGTTGCATCATATACTTTTCATAATGATATCATACTTTATGCATACAAACGACGCAAATAGTGTAGCCGTTATTATCTATATACATATAAGAAACAATTCTTTACAAACTTAGATGATAAAGACAGTTTACATGCAAGCCCATTTGATAAACTTAAAGTGTAGCTAATTTTACCCCCCACATTTCGTATAGACGCCACTGCCTCAGCCAGCCTAGCTTTGTGCGGGAGTGCCAACGGGTTCTTTCTTACCTTGGGTTATGCGTACGCGAGGGTTCTTTCCTTCTCCAGCATTGTTTTCTTCGTCTTCGTTTCTCGTTTCGTTTTAGTGCTGTGTTTGTCTTTTTGCTTTCGTTTTTTTTATGTTATTTTTTTCCTTTCTTTCTTTCTTTTTTTCCTCCTTTCCCTTTTCTGATTGTCAATCTTTTTTCTTTTCTTTTCTTTTCGTTTGTTTACTTGTTTAGGCCTATCTCTTTTCTTCTTTGCTTCATGGTTATCCTTTTTGTCTTGTTTTCATCTATTCAGAAGCACATATAGAACATCTGTTATACCCATGAGAATACATTTTTTTTTTTCATTTCTTTATTTCATATAACAGTAATAACAAAAACAACAGCAGTAAACTGTCAATATATCGTTTATAGTATCTTTTAAATCATAATTGTCAATTGAAAGATGGATGAATGTCGATAGGGATTACTTCAGAAAGTCAACAGCAATTTAAACAAACTGTAATATGACAAAATACATAACAATATTCCTGAGAGACAGGGTGCTTTACAGCGCATATAGTTTGACATCGAAGGTCACAACTGACAGAAAACATGTCCAACAATGCAGGTCCGTGGAATAGCATCAGAGAAAGAAAGAAAAAAAAAAAAAAGTGTTACCATAGCGTTCATAAAACACGACCATAAAACTACAACATACCAAGACAGCTGCCACCACAAAAACAAAACTCTTGTAACAATTTATACATCTTGAGAGCATTTGAGACATATAATCTTATAGAGCCGGTCTCACGAATGTGGTCATGTCTCAATTATAAAACAAATACCTTAAAAGAGCATCCAAGGTGAATCAGTTCCTTGATGTGTAGCTCGCACACACACATGTACGTATATTGTGGTATGTAAGTGTATTTATGTGATGGTATTCGAGTTGAAACCATTAACTAATGCCCAAACTTAATTTCTGGGCCATGTAGCATTCGGCACGACTTTTGTATCTTTTTAAGGCTCGAAGTCCGGGAGAACGTTGAACTACAGTGTTCGTATCTGTCTGAATTGGAGTTTAAATATGCTTGAGAAGAGTTTTTTAATATGTTTTTATAATTACTCTTATACGTATTATAATACTATACATTGTTTTTTTTCAGTGTTTATTGGTATACAATATACAATATCACCAAATTCGGCTTTCTACGATAAACAATAACTTGGCATTATTGAATGTATATAAAAAAAAAAATGTTTGACGAGTCCAAAGAAGTTATTTTTTGTTTTTTACCATATGGTAAATGAGCAAAAGACAGTACGCTAAACCAGTGGCACGGAAATTCTTCGACTTCATAAAAACAGTATCTAAAATGTGTCTCTAATAGTTTTTCTCTTTTTTTCTGGACAAATAGTTCTAAACAAGGTGTGATTTTTTGTCATATCAGCCAAATTCAATTCATCCTTTTTCCCTTTTCGTTCCATTTGTGTATTTTTAATCAGTGTAAGATTTAATAATTCCTCTTCAAAAACAGACCAAAATTCAGATTCAGTCAAATTCCGAAATTGCTGACTGATTCCTCCATTAAACAGAGCATTTGTAGACCTGCTTTCGCTTGGCGCCTTGGGTAAGTTAAGGGTGCGACACAAAATATGAATAACAAATTACCTGATAGGTTTTATTTTCTTCATATTGCTAAATACGTTTTACGCTCGTTTTATTGTTCCCTTGTAAGGTGTAGTTTTTTATTCTTCATAAAGTATGATTGAAATATAGAGAATCTTTCCGGGTACTACATGAATTTAATTTTATTTACTTTCATTAAATCAATTCATTCGGTTAATCAGTTATCTAGTGGCATTTTCTGGAATAATAATTGTGAAGCACTTGGTTGGGTTTTCCTCAAAGTACGACAACGCTAAGTCGGATAACATCTGCTTATCAGTTACAGATACTACGTAATATCTGTCTGTGATGACAAGATAACGGTTGTTGTAAGCTAATTTCACCAAAAAAGTGACAATAATTATGATATATTATTGAATATTTACACTAGAACAGGAGTCGATTATAGACCAATATAAGTATATATGTGTAAAGTACCCTTTGAGGAGAGGTAGACTGCTTCGACACATGGGTTTATGAAATCCCGTTTAACTTAACGTGTACTCCAGAGGATTCAATCATGTGTAGTTCTCGGGAGTCGTAAGAAAGAGATTTATTATAAATTCTAGGAAAAAGCGGAAAGGTATGGTGTGAGTAATGTTAATATTATCTCCTTATCTCAAAATACCTACCCGTAAAGTGATCTGCTGTCCACCACTCACATGGTCGAATGTCACCTGTTACTTAACCTGAGTTCGACTCATACCTGCGCATCGCCTTGCTCTGATTTAA
>NW_028234434.1:10567907-10570407 GCF_977035675.1 Penaeus japonicus
TATATATATATATATATATATATATATATATATATATATATATATATATATATATATATATATATATATATATATATATATATATATATATATATATATATATATATATATATATATATATATATATATATATATATATATATATATATATATATATATATATATATATATATATATATATATATATATATATATATATATATATATATATATATATATATATATATATATATATATATATATATATATATATATATATATATATATATATATATATATATATATATATATATATATATATATATATATATATATATATATATATATATATATATATATATATATATATATATATATATATATATATATATATATATATATATATATATATATATATATATATATATATATATATATATATATATATATATATATATATATATATATATATATATATATATATATATATATATATATATATATATATATATATATATATATATATATATATATATATATATATATATATATATATATATATATATATATATATATATATATATATATATATATATATATATATATATATATATATATATATATATATATATATATATATATATATATATATATATATATATATATATATATATATATATATATATATATATATATATATATATATATATATATATATATATATATATATATATATATATATATATATATATATATATATATATATATATATATATATATATATATATATATATATATATATATATATATATATATATATATATATATATATATATATATATATATATATATATATATATATATATATATATATATATATATATATATATATATATATATATATATATATATATATATATATATATATATATATATATATATATATATATATATATATATATATATATATATATATATATATATATATATATATATATATATATATATATATATATATATATATATATATATATATATATATATATATATATATATATATATATATATATATATATATATATATATATATATATATATATATATATATATATATATATATATATATATATATATATATATATATATATATATATATATATATATATATATATATATATATATATATATATATATATATATATATATATATATATATATATATATATATATATATATATATATATATATATATATATATATATATATATATATATATATATATATATATATATATATATATATATATATATATATATATATATATATATATATATATATATATATATATATATATATATATATATATATATATATATATATATATATATATATATATATATATATATATATATATATATATATATATATATATATATATATATATATATATATATATATATATATATATATATATATATATATAACTTAAATGCTATTTTCCCATGCTTTAATTCCTTGTTTACAATTCAATTCAAGTAATAAAGAGCAGCAAAGATGAATATTAAAAGAAAAGAGCACAGTGTACTTTAAAGCAGTACCTCGTGTTGGTACGGCTGGGGCTGGCTGTAACAGGGCAAACTGTAACAAGCTATTACTCACTGGCTATTCAAGCTGTGGTCATCATTTGTTGTGTGAAAAAATTATATTCTCTTTGTTGTTGTCGAGGCGAAGATGCACTTAAGAAGTTGGTCATAATTGTCTTAGTGTAACATGTACGATTAGTTTTGTTGGAGTTCAAATAATTATCACCAACCTTTCAATGCTGAAGTGATTAACATCGTCAACCTTTCGATTATCAAATGATTAGCATCACCATCCTGCAATCAATTAATTACCAACCTGCAAAGTGCATCAGCGCCTCGCTAAATAATATCTGAGTATAGTTATTACTTTTGGTTTAATCAGTGGCTCTCGTCCCTCCTATCAGAAAGTTATTAATATGCAAAGCTATCTCATAATTTCTTTGTATTTCCATCTTTTTCGTTCTGATTAATTATATGAGTGGATTTATATTTCGAGTGGATTGTATGAGCAAAGTGGGTATTTATTTGTTGTGTTTTGTAGAGACTGTAATGCTATCAGTAGCCATGGTCAATCTAATGTCTCTACTTAACGGAAACCAAAACCAACGGTTGTATTAACTTTCATGAGCTCAGCTTCAGGTGGTATAACCAAACGCATTTCTTTAAGGACCGAGCATTTTCACAACCAAACCGCCTGGAGCAAACTATAACCAAACAAGCCACCTCAAAAAGATTTTTTTTTTTCAGAAAACTAATCGCTCCTCATTTGAACAGGTGGTATAGACACCTGTTACCTCAGACTAACATGAGTTGACAATCCTTTTGAGAATTGTGTCGAAAGCTTAAAGGAACATGCGTCATTTTCGTTTATCTAATTCAGTGGAAGTGATGAATTGATCCTGTAAAAAATATTTGCAATGAATATAATAAGTTCCCGC
>NW_028234434.1:10580407-10582907 GCF_977035675.1 Penaeus japonicus
AAGAATAAAGACCATATGATAAAAATAAGTGAAACATTATTTTTGCTTTCATTTATAAGGTTTCATTTAATCTAAAATTGATATAAAATGTTTCAGTTAAATCCTCTTTCCATTTAATTCACATTTTCATCTCCTTTATACTCCCTCATACAGATCTGTAATGTATCAGTCATTTTTATCACAAGAAATCTATGCACCCTAAAAATAGAATAATATCAATGAAACATGATTTTTCATTAACCTTTCTATGATAGACCTCCTTTATCTAAACCCTTTTACTTGCAAATATGATAAACCCTCATCATGATAATGCCAAGCCCACTTTCACTTATTTTACCTGGTCCAGTAAGAAAATAACTCTCAGAAAAACACAGTAGTTATAATTGTCACTCAGAAAATCTTAGAGAAATAAACATTTATGTATTTGCAAATAATGCAAAAGAACTCACTCTGCAAGAGAAGGTGACCCAAGCTTTCACACCTGGGAATTCTTTAATTAGTTTCAATACAGCTATAGCTTCCATAAGGGCTGGGATAGTTTCAATAGCCAGAAGGTCAACACCTGCATCCACCAGAGCAGTCATGCGAGGCCTGTGCCACACCCTCAGCTCTTCTTCTGTCATTTGTGAAATGTAATCTCCAGTGTACTCTGACCCATCTGCTTGGCAAGCACCATAGGGTCCAATTGAACCAACAACTAGTGGCTTCTCTCCTTAAAAGGAACCATAAAACATATAAATTGTAAATTTAGAAAATAAAATAGAGAAAAAATCCTGTAGTCTTTTTAATGATATAGAATAAATAAAATCATTATTCCCAACATCTGTATATCTATTTGAAATTGGCCATTTTATCAACATTATGTTGCATTACCAAGACACAATAATGGAAAATATGAATCAAAATCTAAAATATCTTCAAGATACTTGGTCAATATTAACAAAACTGTCCTATTACCTTTTTTCTCCTCAGAGTATTCATCAACAGCCTCTCTTGCCAGAGACACAGACAGAGTCATGAGTTTTACAGCCTCATCATCTGTAATATTTAGATGCTTTACAAACCCTGGGATGCTTGCTTGGTAGCTTGCTGTTGTTACCATCTCAGCATTTGCTTCTAGGAAAGTTTTGTGTACCTAAATTTAAATTGTTATATTAGTTTCGTTACAATCTTGCCAGAGCATTTGTTTTCCTTTGAAACTATTTCACCATTCCATGAGGGGCATTTTCAGATTACTTTTCTACTGCATTTTTCCTTCTGCTGAGATTGTAAGCTATTCATTCCTTCAGTTATGATGACATAATATGCAAAATCTAACTAGTATCACTTTGTTAATGTATCATACGAAGACTCATATTTCAAACCAAGAGTCTAGAAAATAATAGAAAACACACATCTTAAGATGCCCAGCCCAGGCCGAACATCTTAAGATCTAGCCCGTCTTGGAAGGATTACAGTAAATTACACCTTCATTTATATGAAAAAAGTAGTGATGAAATATTTCAGTAACCTTAGGAAATTACCCTTTTGATAGCATTAGGCTCCGTTGCAAGGAGACGAGCACTCCAGAGAGGATCCCCATCAACAGCATATCCTAAATCTTGAAGAGTTGAAGCCAGTCCTCCATCAGCAATCCAGTGTCGAGTGCTAAACATGTTTTCTGTTAGCAAGAACGTGACTTTAAATATGTATTTTTGCTACCATGAATGAAGCATCTTGCATCTTGTCTTCATTAGCAACGGGGAAATCTTTCACTGATGTCTTTTTTTAATTTGATTTTCAACCTCTATTTTCTGCCTTTTAATTTGTTGTCAAGAGATGTCAACCCTGTCCAGTATAGAATAGAAGAAAATACAAATTCAGTATTTCCTTTAAATATTTCATTGTCTTAAACAATAAATTCATCTTGCATTTTCAGTCCATTCAGGTTTTTACTTAATTAAGATAATGCCTTTGATTTTCTATTTCCAAGCGTACACACATTAATACCATCAAAGTAAGTAATCATTTGTATATCACATACAATTAATTGAGAATTGTATACATACATACAATAGAATAAAAACTGTCAACCACACAAAATAGAGCTACAAAAGAGAGGAAAGCTGATCTCTCTCTACCAAACTCTCTCTATCTCCCTCCCCCTCTCCCTTCTCTCTTGCTATCTATCTCTCTTCTTCCCCCCCTCCCTACCTCTCTCTCTCTCTCTCTCTCTCTCTCTCTCTCTCTCTCTCTATATATATATATATATATATATATATATATATATATATATATATATATATATATATATTTAAAATAAGCTTAAATTCAGTCAGAATATTTACACATAACTATAAAATATCCTTGAGAAAAAAAAAAAAAGTTTTAACCAGATCATCAAAATTATAAGCAGGTACTCAGGGCAAGTTATTATCTAAACACCTTGCCCAAAATATGACTAAACACTGTAATGATTAAATCACATACAAGTATATAAAAATATCAAAAATTTATTACT
>NW_028234434.1:10590407-10597907 GCF_977035675.1 Penaeus japonicus
TAAGCTTCTTGCTTCATCTTGAAGGTTTGTTAGCCTTTTCCATAATGCTGAAGGCATGGAAGCTGGGACGTAGGGAAAATTTTGCATTAGATGTAAGATGGTAATTCTTACCAAAAGCTGCATGGTAGCAAATGTGAGCTCAATGGATTGCTTTTCATTAAGAGTTTACAGATATATTGCAGGTGAATAACATTTACTATTAGTGACAGTTCATATGCCTTTACTTAGTTATTTCTAAAGTTTAAAGTTTGCACAGGGGCTGTATCATTAACCGTACGGGTGTCATGACTACATGTCAGCACCGATTAGGCCTAAAAGACGGGAATCAATGCATACATGATGCAACATCGGGATCTGCTCACAGTGGAAGTGCGCACACAGTCATGAAATATTATGGCTGTAATGGTGTTAGCTCCAGAGCTACAGGGTTCCAATGATATATTTATGGAAAAATATTGTTTGGGCTAGTTTGCGCTACCCAGAGGGTGAAGAAAACCCTTCCCCCGTCCCTCTAGTTTTTAGCCGGTGCTGCTAATGTCGTAGACTGCCAGCCCTGACGACCAGTTAGGTTTTCAGGGTTAAGAATATATAAATTGTCCATATGCATTGCTATTTATATAGAATAAAGATAATAAACAGACACATTATGTTTCATTGTATTATAATTCCTCCAAGTAAATACTGTTCATTTACTTATGCTTTTCTGTAAATTGCCAGACTTGCATTTCACTTTAATCTGCTCTTCAGGTAACACCATGGCCAGTGATTCAGATGAGTATGAAGATGCTCTGTATCGGATCACAGCAAGGGAAAAGATGGAACTAAAGTCCATTCTGACAGACATTGAAGAACTCAAGAATCAAGTGATAAAAGTCAAAGCAGATAGTATTTATGGTGAGTGCCTTTTTTAAACAATCATTTTTGTTGTAGAAATTGTTACATGTGTTAAAATACTGATGTAAAGATGATGGCTGCATCTAATTACTTGAACTAGTGCTGCAGTGAATTCCAAAATAGGATATTTCCTTGAACTGAAACCCATCAGTGATGAGAGGCCTACAGTCTGAATAACTTGATATTAGTGCAATGTCAAGTAATCTCTGCAACCTCCATACCTTTTGCACTCCAGCAGAAGACAAACTTCTGTGAAGTATATTCTGACAAAATAGATCTTGACGATAAAATACCAGCTAGGTGCGACCTCTTTCGTACCAGAACATACTTGATGGGGCTTTATTAGTCTTTGCAGTAGGTGTAGGGTCCATTAGACACTTACCCATAGTGCTACTAGTTTTTATTTATTTTTTATTTTTTTTATTTATTATTATTATTTTTTTTTGATTGACATTTGTTTTATAATACAGCTGAAAAGGAAATTGAAGCTGTTCACAAAGATGCCAGTGCAAAGGAACATGGTCTGTCAAGCAAGGAGGAAAGGACCAGAGTCACAGTGGAAACTGATGAGCTCCACAGTGCGCTGGTGAATCACAGGATAGTCCGTGACCTATACCAAAAGAGCGTTTTTAATACCCAGGTAAGTTTTTACTGGGTGCATTTTATATCCAAAAAGGATGAGCTTTATGAGATTCTTTCTCCCTCCCTCCTCTTTTCTTCTGTCTTTTCTTTCTTCCCTCCCTCTTTGCCTCCCTTTCTTTTTTTAGTTTATCAAGAGGAGCATTTGACATGATATGATTAGAAGAGGGTTATAGTTTATAGCTAAATTTAGTGCTGTGTAGTAGAAGGGCAGCAGCATTTATAGGTTGATTATAGTAGCTAAAGAAAATAAGGTAATTCAAAGAATTTGTTTTTATATATGTTGATAAGCTAAACAGTAAGATTTATAATAATTCAAAACTTCATTCAGTGTGTTTATGATATAAAAGTAAAAGTGAAATGATTTTTTTTTTTTTCTTGTTTTAGTACATTTTGTAATAATAATAATAATGATAAGAAAATGGAATACCAACTTTGTCGACTCTATCCATTATTATTGAGGGTGTGTATAGCAACATATAAAAGGAGTTGGTTAATTTCAGATACAAGAAGCTGTACAAGCAAGTGTGAAAAAGATGGATACCAATGAGTTGGTTGAAAATTTTCCTGAGAAAGGGTTAGTAGTTTCTTAATCTTGTAGTTTATTAAAAAGTTTAATTTATATATTCATTTACAAGAGAAAATGCTTTTATATCAGTTTATGTCATGTTTGATTCTGTCAACAAAAAATGCGTATTTTCCTGTAAAAGATTAAAGTTAGATATCAATTAAATCTTCATAAAGAGTTTATTGTTGAATTTATAATCCTCAATTAATGCTAATGATTGTCATAATTGCAGACAGATGTTGGCACACTATAGTTCCAGCTTAAACACTAGTAAAGAGTTAGCCAAAATCATAAACGAGAATGACCAACTAGAGAAGGAAATCCTGGAGGAACGGCTAAAGTATCGCCAGCTTTTGAAAGGCATCAAGGAAAAGTGGGAAACCTTTGACGAAAAGAAGATTGCTGCTGAAGCAAATGTGCCAAGTCAATATAATGAGTACGTTTAGTTCTTTTTGGTTTGTATTTCTTAAGCATGTCTGTCTTTGTAATATAAAGTTTGATCTCAGTTTATATGACCCTTTTGTTATTTTATTTATTTATTCTATCTTCTTAATTGATCATCATTTTCAGTGAACAATATATAATGAAAAGAAAATAGATAATCTCAAATATATCATTGGTATTTTCCAGTTTTTTTTTTTTTTTTTTTTACAATAGTAAAGAAACATATTCTATATACTATTCACAGATGGAAAAAGAAAGTTCATGAGAGAACATCAAAGATGGTTATACTTGTGCACATGATCCAGGGTTTGATAAGCAGCTCTGGATTCCAATGGGGCAGTGAGGACTTTTATGTTCAGGTAATACTTGAAATTGCAACATGATGTGATGGTAGATTGTGCATATTTATAGGTTGACAAAATTTATTATGATAAATGTATAAAAACTATGAGTGAGAATGGATGATATCACATAGCAAAATAAGTAATTGTAGTAAGAGATATGTGATTTATGATATATCCTGCATTGTAACATTTATTAATTCTCATTCCTAGTTTGTGCTTGTTTTTACATTTGAAATAATTTATTTTATTTGACTTTGACAGGTAATGATGCTATGCGATATAGCCCTCAAAATTGGTGACATTAGTGAGGCACAGCGAGTACTTGCAGAAGTGGTGACCTTAAAAGAAGCAAAGAAGAAGCAGGAAGGCGGCAAACAGAAAATAACATCATATTTTACAAGCACTCCAGCTAGAAAGAAGTGATCTGCTGATGCTGTGCCAGAAAACACTTCCTTCATTTGTGTTTGGAAATGGAATAGTGTTTTGGTCTTTCCTCTTTGCCTTTTTTACTCTTTTATTTTTTTACTCATCCTCTTCTAATTCTTACTCACTATGAATATGATTTATGATTTCATATCTTGTTGCTCTGGCATGTAAATATCATTATTTTTTTTAGTATGGTTAACATTTTTTACAATCTAAATATCCAAAATGTAAACATTTTTAATAAGTACAATATATCTATACAAATTTGTACAAGAAATCTCTTTATAGTGAAGACTTTGTTTTATTATTCCATGATTTTAGATTTGTCTTCATTGCTTATGTATATGGAATTTGAGAAAGAAAAAAAAAGTTATTATATAATTTAAATACATACAAAATTTTGCTCTCCTTTTACTATATCTTGAATTGTGCAAAGCAGAAAAAAAATTGGTGTCAGAAAAGGATGACTTATCTAATCCTAGTCTTCCCTCACCAGGGCTTTATTCTAGCCTTCATTTTAAGCATTTTGGGCACTCTTTATGTTGGCAACATTGTGTACTTTGATTTCGAAGTCTTGAGCAGGATCATAGCAAAGGAAAGATCAGTTAGTATATCTTAAGACCATATGGGTCATCAGCAAGTTTATATCTCCTTTAAGGGAGTAAGCTATATATAAAGATAGACAAATGACTGCTAAAAGTTATTTAAAAGTTACACATTGTGGATGGTTCAGTCTAGAAGGTATTATATGCTGATTGTATGGATTAGGTGCAATATCGAGTATGTACTATAATGTTTAAGAATGCAGCCAGCAAAACTGATCTAAACACTAATACCAGTTATTCAGAACTCTTACATTTTTTTTCATTGGTGTCTCAAGTCTAATAATTTGCATTCATCCTTTCTGAAGGTACTCATTTTACAATTCATCATTTTTAAGAGATAATGAATAGAGGCACTGCTACATTGAATATTCAGTGCAGAGAGAAAACAAAATAACCTATCATGCACAATGATGGCCCAGTCTTAATCTCTGCATGATCACTTCGGCACTTCTTGGTCTTAATGCAGAGAGCGTTAGTGGTTCATATTCTGTGACGTCATCGTACCACCTGACTGAGTGGAAGGTTCTGACTTCCTCTCTGTGGAGATGCAAAACCCTAAAATAACCTATATAGTCTCCACTCTGCGTCATAATTGATATAGCCTTGCTTGGTTTTATTATCATTTTGTTCGCGGGTTTTCCGCTGCCAATCTCCGCTAGTGGTCTGCGATTTCGTTTCCCAGGATGCCAATGTGACAATGGACCCAGGTAAGAATGACGCGCCAACCCCGACCGAGAATGCACTTTTGAGCACGAGAACAGGGGTTAGTAGGTAGACATTATTGCCAACCACTGGCTGTCAATAGCTGCTCTGGAGTCGGTATGAATAACGTCCCCTCTTTTAAATTAGGGACGCATGGGCTACGGCTTCCATTACGGCGGCAGTCTCTCCTTGTACTTAGGCATCGTCTAACCCGAATAAATGAGGCTATATCATATATTTTGCTGCAAAGCCGGCACCTGTAGTGTTAGTGATTAAATCAACTAATCCGTCCATGAAGTACGTGATACTACGCGGAGGAGTGATGGTTACTATCTCTCCGCCTGTCTTCAATGGAGGCGATAAGTTCAGTTTACGAAGACGACGCTTCGCCCGGGATGATTACACACAGGCTGCTCGGCCTCAGTCAGCTTTTAGAGCTGACTCATTGGATCATCATCACTGAATGCTTACCGAGGCGGCCAATCAGCAAGCAAAGGGCCGAGACGTCTTACCAGCCCGGCGGCTGTCGTCTGTGGTTCCTGCCTGAGGAAGCGATTTCGCTCGCGATTCTGCAAAGAGTGCAATAGGGTGGCTCCGGCATGCCACAATGAGAACACAGCAGTCAGCATAGCCAATGGTGTCGATACACTGCTATGCACAAGAGTAGCCTAATTTTAGTCTGTAGAATGACTTCGCCAGTGGCTCATAGCCTGTGGCGTCTGACTGATGGACACCGACACCGACCTGCCCCGCAGCTGCTGTTCTGAGCTTTAAGAGCTCTCTGCTTGGATGAATGACCAACGCCTCCAAGGGCGCTAATCTGTCAGCAAGCTCATTCCCTCTAATGCTAACATGGATCCAATTGATTTAGCAATGTCCATCCCTGCAAAACTGGCACCTGTAGTCCGGGTTATGGGATCCACAGAACCATTTATGAAGTATGTTATATTGCCTGGAGAAGTAATTGCTGCGCTGCGAGTTCCGGGGTGCCTGGATAACCTAGGTAAATAATTGGGCCGCCTTAGGTCAATTCGGGTGTGTAGGGGGAAAAGGGTAGCCTCCATGAGGAGGTTGATAACCTCAACCCTCCTGAGAGCAACCAAGTGGGTCAAGAAGCCTCATTTTACATTGGCTCAAGCCCTTTCTTGATTCCAGGCTGAACAGTTATTAGGGCGATGGATGCATAGTCCTTTATTTGGCGGACTCCATGCATATTGAATGATCTTAGTACACTTCTCCAGGTCCAGGAATACTACCACAGTGGAAACAGTGCACAGGAGGGTGGCTAACTTGTGCGCTGTGCTCATACCCTTTGCAAACCCGTGTTCATGAGAAGGACCCAGCTTCCAGTGGAGCTGGATCAGTAATATGCTCTCAGCTGTCTCTAAGAAAGAAATGGAGCAGTACCTTTCCGTCTCCTTTGGTTTCGGGATGGGGACTATTCCAACCCTTTTCCATCAACAAGTCTACCAGACTTGTTGATGAGATGCAGCAAAACAAGGTCACTTTCAAATGCTAGGTGGGAAATGATAGGGTAGATGTCCTCACAACCCAGGAAGGATTAAGAACTGGTCTTATATGTTCTCCTTAATTCCTTCAGAGAGAACATGGCATTTGATATATCAGGCTCAACCGCCATTTCCGTAAGAGGGCGAGCCTACCAGCACGCAGGCGTTCTTGACTTGCCCTCATCTCTGATGGTTGACCGGCGCTAAATGCTCTAGCAGAAGTCTATTTGCCTCAGGTTGAGGGTCATGGTGTGTGTGTGCCTAGGGGCTGAGTGATTTGTGGCCTGTCTGATCGATGCCACAGCTCTGTTAGGGAGGGTTGGTGACCAAAGGACTCACGTCACTCTAGCCACTTTTGCTGCCATAAACTCTTGGCAGTTTGCTGAACATCCCTGGCAAAACCTCTCATAGATTCTCAGGGGTTTTCCGCCTGCGGAAATGTTTCCTGTGCATGTTGACTCTGTGGTTGACCTTCCTTTTCTTATCAATGTAGTACCCGGCGTCCATGTAGTTCCTAGTCCACGGACGAGTTTTGGGTGAGGTCTGTAAGGGCTCTCCAGTTGACCCTGTCAATCTTCCATCGTGGACCGTGCTGCGACTTTTAGCTGCTGGACCAGCGTCCAGGAGTTTGGCGACAATCCAAAAGTGATAACTCATGACAATCTCCTCCACTGATCATCTGATTCTCTCACCCAGAACCGCAATGGCAAAGATGAGATAAAGTCTCCCCCTATGAGAACATGGTTCTATGCCTCAGTGGCGCAGACCTCGCTAACATCAAAGTCCCTACAACCTGACCTGACCATATCGTAGAGCTTTATCCTACGAGATAGTGGGAATGAGAAGACATTGCTTCTGTATACATTACATCATCATAGTCTGAAACTTAGACTTAAGAGACAGTCTTTACAATCGTAAGTTTTCAAAGAGAAATCTGATGAGGGATATTAAAATGATATCAGCTACTTCCATCAAAAACACACCAGCGTAAAAAGTTTAAGTATGCAATAGGATATGTACAGAAGTAAAAGGATATCATGTCTTGTAGACTACTAAGTAATAATCATAATTCATAAAGTTTGGTCATCACTGAGGGTACAGGACAAACGCCCATGATTACCCTATATAAGGAACACAAGAGATATGAAACCATCCGAATATATAAGGAAATGAGTGTAAAATTCAATAATTTTTAACGGAACGATGAAATGACAGTGGACTCGATACATACACAAGGCGAAGGAAAACGCAAGCAAACTGTCTGCCAATAAAAGCAAAGAAGGGGAGAGGATATAGGTCGGGCGAGTGTGATTCTTTGTGCATGTTTGCGTGTGACAATTGCTTTGTTGTTCCAAAAATATACGATAAAG
>NW_028234434.1:10645407-10650407 GCF_977035675.1 Penaeus japonicus
CAACAATTACCTTTATATTTTAAATCCTATTTAGTTATATACAAGACACTAACTACCTCTACCTAAGTCTTGTTGCATTTTCCAGTTTATACTTTTTTTCTTTGCGTACTTTAATGCTTTGACTGAATTCAACTCTCTATATATCTTACCATATATCCTATTCCTTGTATATATAACAACTTCTTCATACAGTTATCTTTCCCCCTGGTTTTATTCGTTTTCCTTAATTTGTTTTATAAACCTATATTGGCATCTCATTTTGATCCTCTCACTTCGGTTTTTCGATTTATTTTCTCTCTTTCTCCTTTTAGTCTTTCTTATTTTTCTCTTTAAATTGCCGTTTTTTTCTATTTTAATGATTCCCACTCTGTATTTCATATCTATCGTATTCTTCGCTTTATTCCTTTTTGGCTTGGATAGATTCTCTTCTTTCATCTTTCTTTTATATATCTGTCTTTAACCGTCTTCTTCCTTGCAGTTCCTTAAATTAAATATTTCTGGCAAAGCAATAACGATCATAATGATGAGGATTATGTCTATATATAATGTTAATAACATTTTTGCTATTATCATCATCATAATCACAATCTCAATTACCACGAACTACACCATCACCACCACCACCACAACCATTATCAGCATCATAGCCACCACCACCATCATCATAACCACCATCATCATCATCATAACTACCATCATCACCATCATAATCACCACCACCATGACTATCAAACCACCGCCATCACAAACACCATCATGACCACGATCATCATCATAAACACCATCGCCATCATAACTACCATCATCCCTATCACCATCATCACCATCATAACTACCATCACAATCATCATCATCACCATCGATTCTATATGATCTCCAAAGTGAGACTTTCTCTGAAAAGAAAAAAAAAAGAAAAAAAATCCGCGGGAAATAACGGTCACTCGGATCCCGCAGACAGCATAGCTAAGTAATTATCTTTCTTTCTCTCTCTCCCTTTTTCTCTCTCTTTCTCCCTCTCTCTCTCTCTTCTCTTTCTCCTCTCCTCTCGTCTCTCTCTGCACTCCTCTCTCTCTCCTCTCTCTCTTCTCTCACTAATCTCACTCACCTCTCTTCTCAATCCCTCACCCTCTCTCTCTCTCTCTCTTCTCTCTCTCTCACTCTCTCTCCATTCTCTCACTCTCCTCTCTCTCTCTCCTCTCTCTCTCTCTCTCTCACTCTCTCTCTCTCTCACTCCTCTTTCTCTCTCTCTCTCCCTCTCTCCTCCACACCTATCTATCTCTCTCTCTCCCTCTCTCTCTCTCTCCCTCCCCTCTCTCTCTCCTCTCTCTCTCAGCCCCCTCCCCACTCTCTCTCTTCATTCACCCTCTCCTTCACTCTCTCCTCTCTCACCTCTCTCTCTCTCTCTCTCCACCTCTCTCTCTCTCTCTCTCCTCTCCTCTCTCTCTCTCATCCCTCTCCCTCTCTCTCTCCTCTCTCTCTCCTCTCTCTCTCCTCCTCTCTCTCTCCTTCCTAGGCACCTCCTCTCTCATCTCTCTCTCTCTCTCTCTCAATCCCTCTCTCGTGGGAATTTTAAAGGTTCTTTTTTCAAAAAAAAGAAATCTCAGATCACTGTTCACCTTATCAGTTTTTTGATTTAATTCGACATAAACAATAAATTTCTTTTATAAGGGATATAAGTTTCATTCTGTTAGTGCGTATTCAGATAAATCTCTTTGTGTATTTTTTTAATTACTAGATCAATTACCGTAGCTATTATATTATGTATGTTTTCGAAAGCTCCTGTATGAACGTAAAATGGTTGGATATTATTTGCGAGACATTGCATTAATCCTTTATTTTTTTTTTTCCCTACTATTATTTTTATCTTAAATTTTTAACCCACGTTCGGGGGCGAAAATTTTACGCTTCTTTTATTATTTTTTCTTTTTCTTGACTTCGGTTGTGTTTTTTTTTTCCTCTTGGCGAAATTTAGTCTGTTTTTAATCGTTTGGTTTTTGTTTAGTTTGCCTTTACGAGACGTTTTTTTGTTTTTTTTTATATATATTTGATTTACGGAGTCGTTTTATTGAGTTTTGAATCACTTTTTCCCGTATTTATTCGTTCTCAAAAGGGTTTGTTTTTGTTTTTTAAGTTAGCAAGATGAATTTGAAGGACATCTTTGCAAAGTCGTATCTATTTTGTTCACTATTTTTTTTTATAGTGTGGGGTGTTTTTTTAAACCTTTTTTTGTGTTTTTAAACGACAACCAATCTTATATTTTACCTAACTGCAATTGGATTTTATTTTTTATTTTTATTTTACGTGACCTTGACGTCACGGACGTTTTATATACATATGACCAAACTACAACAAAACAAGCCCAGTCTATACCAGCAGGGGATGTTTTTACCCTTTTCGACCTGAATTATTAATTTTTTTAGCGTTTTTTTAACTTCCCCACCCCGTTTTCATTCAGAATTCCTTCCTTCACGCTACCTCTGAGATTTGATCTGAATGAAGGGGGCTGATAATGTGCATACATGCATTCCATTTTGACAGCTTGTATTCTAGTCGAAAACGGCGTGAATTTCAGTGAATATGTTTATGCTTTTGTTTTATACTTAGGTTGAGAGATCCTGCGTAGGTTTCGTTTGTTTTTTAAATGACAGCTTTTAACGTAGTTTTGTGAGAACCACTTTGTGATTTTATTTTCGTGATGGCATTTCCTTTCCTAGCCTTTTGCAGATTTTCTTTCACTCATCTACAGGCCACTTGGAAAGAAGACCAAGCATCGGGATATGCAGCCAACCCCTTCGTCACACCAGGATCTCTTCGTTGGAGGAGAGGAAGCAGTTGGTCCCTTTCCAGGTGTTCAGTGGGTTCCAACACAAGATCAACACTGGTGACGTAATCCCATGTGTCCTCGGCAGTGGAGGTCCCTGGGTAACCCGCAGCCCCATCCGAGAAAGTGGGAACTCTTGCTTAGCAGATTCAATTGAGCCTTCAAAGATCACCATGGGTCAGCCCGTCGTGTTGGTTAAGAAGAGAAGTGGGATAACTGGGTTTTGAGTAGGATTACAGTTATTTTGAATGCAGTTCACCACAGACGACACATGTCCGTTTACTAGCATTAGCGAACTCTTGATGAGTGGGAGCGTTAGATATTCACAACGTTGGACGCCAAGGCAGCATATTGGAGTGTTGAGGTCACCCACTGATTGGGCAAAGACTTCAGTGATGGTACAGACTTCCATTTAGGAGTATCACTCTAGGCACAGCTCCAACCAGCATTCCAGAGGACTATGAACATGGTCCTTTCGCGATCCTGGGACGCAATTCTCTAGTGTAAATGGATGATGTCATCAGATAAGGCTAGAATCTTTAACAATAATCTGATAGATCTGGAGATTCTCGCAGCAGTGGTTATAAAATTGAATATTTTTGGGAAGTGCAGCTTTTGCAGTTACCCGTCACCAAAACTTCTTGGGATTTACAATCTCTTCAGAAGGAGTCCGGACGAGATAGTAATAAAGTTGCTGCCATGTCGGAGACCCCTGCACCCCGAATCGTTCAAAGGAGGGTTCCTCGTATCCCTTGGTGCGCAGGTTTTTGTGAGGAAACCTATCCAAGGGTATGCAACCCTAGCTGCGCCACGGCTTCTGCTCCCAATGAAAGGCCTATAGCTAGCCTTCGTTTCTGGGGTAGTAAAGACCAGGCAGGGTGGGCTTTCAGTGACCTCAAAGAACGTCTTGCTTCTGCCCCCTTTGAGCTGCATACTGATGCCTGCAGCATTGCTGTAGGAGCAGCACTCGTCC
Source organism: Penaeus japonicus (assembly GCF_977035675.1). Lineage (NCBI taxonomy): Eukaryota > Metazoa > Arthropoda > Malacostraca > Decapoda > Penaeidae > Penaeus > Penaeus japonicus. The sequence goes on from NW_028234434.1 coordinate 10,649,202, forward strand.
AGAGAGATTCTAATGGAAAGAGATTGAGAGAGAGAAAGGGGGACAAAGTGACAGAGAAAGAGAGAGAGAAACAGAGAGAGAGAGAGAGACAGAGACAGAGAGAGAAAAAAAAGAGACAGAGACAGATAAAGAGAGAGGGAAAGGGAGAGAGTTAAAGAGAGAGAGAGAGAGAGGGAGAGGGAACAGTAGGTTATAAGGAAGAAAAATATAGGAAATTGTCTGAAAATAAGAAAGAAAATATAAGATACACGATATATTTAGAACAAAAAATAAAGTAAAAAATAATAATTAAAAAATAACGATGTTACAGTGAGTCATCTGCCGTGATTCGATCCCGGCATCTTCGGGTAGAGGTCGGCTACTCTACCGCTGTACCATCGACGCCGTAACAAGAATCGCAACATTTCTTCGGCATATGTTACGTATCCCTTTCCCTCTTCCTATATCTCTTCTCTCTCTCTCTCTCTATCTATCTATCTATCTATCTATCTATCTATCTCTCTGACTTTCTCTCTCTCTCTCTGTCTCTCTCTCTCTCTCTCTCTCTTTCTCTTTCTCTCTCTTTCTAACTCTCTCTTTCTCTCTCTATCTATCTATCTATCTCTCGATCTATCTATTTTTTTCTTACTTTCTCTCTCTCTCTCTCTCTCTCTCTCTCTCTCTCTGTCTCTTTCTCTTTCTCTCTCTCTCTGTCTATCTATCTATCTATTTTTCTTTCTTACTTTCATTCTCTCTCTCTCTGTATGTCTCTCTCTCTCTCTCTCTCTCTCTCTCTCTCTCTCTCTCTCTCTCTCTATCTATCTATCTATCTATCTCTCTCTCTCTCCCTCTCTCTCTCTGAGGGAGAGAGAGAAAAGGAGTGATATAGAGAGTGACAGACAAAATGAGAGAGATAGACAGAGAGAGAGAGAGAAAGAGAGAGAGAGAGAGAGAGAGAGAGAGAGAGAGAGAAGCAGACAGAGAGAGAGAGGGGGGGGAGGGAGAAAGAGAGAGAGACAGAGAAAGAGATTTAGAGAGAGAAAGGGAGACAGAGAAAGAGAGAAAAAAACAGAGAGAGAGAGAGAGAGAGACAGAGAGAGAGAGAGACAGAGAGAGAGAGAAAAAAAGAGAGAGAGAGAGATAGAGAAGCAGACAGAGAGAGAGAGAGGGGGGGGGGAAGAGAAAGAGACAGAGAAAAAGAGAAAAAACAGAGAGAGAGAGAGAGAG
>NW_028234434.1:10655407-10660407 GCF_977035675.1 Penaeus japonicus
CTTTCGATTTTATTTTCTCTCTTTCTCCCTTTTAGTCTTTCTTATTTTCTCTTTAATGCCGTCTTTTTTTCTCTTTTACTGATTCCCAATCTTTATTTCAAATCTTCGTATTCTCCGCTTTATTCTCTTTTTGCTTGGTATGGATTCTTTTCTTTCTTTCTTTCTTTCTATCTGTCTTTATCGTCTTCTTCCTTTGCAGTTCGCTTTATTATTTATTTTCTGCAGCAATAACGATGATAATGATGAGGATTATGACTATCTATAATGTTAATAACATTTTTGCTATCATCATCATCATAATCACAATCTCAATGACCACGAACTTCACCATCACCACCACAACCATTATCAGCATCATAACCACCACCATCATCATCATCATAACTCCCATCATCACCATCGTAATTACCACCACCATGACTATCAAACTACCACCATGAACACCATCATGACCACGATCATCATCATAAACACCATCGCCATCATAACTACCATCACAATCATCATCATCACCATCGATTCTATATGATCTCCAAAGACAGCCCAAAGTGAGACTTTCTCTGAAAAGAAAAAAAAAGAAAAAAAAATCCGCGGGAATTAACGGTCACTCGGATCCCGCAGACAGCATAGCTAAGTAATTATCTTTCTTTCTCTCTCTCTCTCTCTCTCTCTCTCTCTCTCTCTCTCTCTCTCTCTCTCTCTCTCTCTCTCTCTCTCTCTCTCTCTCTCTCTCTCTCTTTCTCTCTCTCTCTCTCTCTCTCTCTCTCTCTCTCTCTCTCTCTCTCTCTCTCTCTCTCTCTCTCTCTCTCTCTCTCTCTCTCTCTCGTCGAAATTTAGGTTCTTTATTCATAAAAAAGTATCTCAGATCACTGTTCACCTTATCATGTTATTTGATTTAATTCGATCATAAACAATGAATCTTTTTATAAGGGATATAAGTTTCATTCTGTTAGTGCGTATGTCAGATAAATCTCTTTGATGTATTTTCGTAATTACTAGATCAGTTACCGTAGGCTATTATATCTATGTATTGTTTTCGTATGCTCCGTGTATTGAACGTAAAATGGTTGGATATTATTTGCGAGACATTGCATTATGATCTCTTTATTTTTTTCTCTTTCTATCTATCTATTTATTTATCTTATTAGACCCACGTTCGGGGGCGCAATTTACGCTTCTTTTATTATTTTGCATTTTCTTGAGCTTCTGTTGTTTTTTTATTTCCTCTTGGCGTATTTTAGTCTGTGTTTATTCGCTTGTGTTTTTGTTTTAGTTTGCCTTACGAGACGTTTTCTTTGTTTTTTTTTATATATATTTTTGATTTTACGGAGTCGTTTTATTGAGTTTTGAATCACTTTTTCTCCGGTATTTTTTTCGTTCTCTTATCGGTTGTTTTTGTTATTTAAGTTAGTCAAGATGAAGTGAAGGTACATCTTTGCAAATGTCGTATCTTATTTGTTCACTATTTTTTTTATAGTGTGTGTGTGTTTTTACCTTTTTTGTGTTTTACGACAACCTATCTTATATTTTACCTAACTGCAATTGGATTTTATTTTTTATTTTCTATTTTACGTGACCTGTGACGTCACGACGTTTATACATATGACCAGAACTACAGCAAAACATAGTCAGTCTATACCAGTCAGCGGATGTTTTGTTACCCTTTTCGACCTGAATTATTAAGTTTTTTAGCGTATTGTTTTTAACTTCCCCACTCCGTTTTCATTCAGATTTCCCTTCCTTCACGCTACCTCATCTTAAGGGGATCTGATTGCAGGGGCCTGATAAAGTGCATACATGCATTCCATTTTGCCAGCTTTTTCATTCTAGTTGCAAACGGCGTGAATTTCCAGTGAATAAGTTTATGCTTTTGTATTATTCCTTAGCGTTGAGACGTCCAGCGTAGCGTTTTCCGTTAGTTTTATAACATGCATGTTTTAACGTAGATTTTTGTGAACCACTTTGTGATTTTATTTTCGTGATGGCATTTCCATTTCAAGCCTTTTACAGATTTTCTTTCACTCGATCTACAGCACTTGGAAGAGGCCCAGCATCGGGATATGCAGCCACTCCTTCGTCACTACCAGGATCTTTTTGGTGGAGGAGAGGAAGCAGCTGGTCCCTTTCCAGGTGGTCAGCACAAGATCAACACTGGTGACGCTAATCCCATGTGCCCTCGGCAGTGGAGGCTCCCTCGGGTAACCCGCAGCACCATCCGAGAACAGTGCGACTCCATGCTTAGCCAAGATGCAATTGAGCCTTCCACATCACCATGGTTCAGCCCCGTCGTGTTGGTTAAGAAGAGAAGTGGATCAGTGCGGTTTTGTGTAGATTACCGTATTTTGAATGCAGTCACCACAGCCGACACATGTCCGTTACCTCGCATTAGCGAACTCATAGATGAGTGGGCGCGATAGATAATTCACCACGTTGGACGCCCAGGCAGCATATTGGAGTGTTGAGGTCCACCCACATGATAGGGCAAAGACTTCAGTGATGGCTACAGACTTCCAATTTAGGAGACTCCCTCTCGGCACAGCTCCAACCACATTCCAGAGGACTATGAACATCGTCCTTTCCTCGATCCTGGGACGCCATACTCTAGAGTAAATGATGATGTCATCCAGATAAGCTAGAATCTTTAATCAATATCTGATAGATCTGGAGCTTCTCGCAGCAGCTGGTATAAAATTGAATTCTGGGAAGTGCAGCTTTGCAGTTACCGTCACCAACTTCTTGGGATTTACAATCTCTTCAGAAGGTGTCCAGCCAGATCGTAATAAAGTTGCTGCCATTTCGGAGACCCCTGCACCCCGAATCGTCAAGGAGGTTCCTCGTTCCCTTGGTGCTCAGTTTTTTTTCAGGAAACCTATCGAAGGGTATGCAACCCTAGCTGCTCCGCTGCTTCTTCTCCCAAAGAAAGGCTAGCCTTCGTTCTGGGGTAAAGACCAGCAGGAGGCTTTCAGTGACCTCAAAGAACGTCTTGTTTCTGCCCCCTTTGAGCTGCATACTGATGCCTGCAGCATTGCTGTAGGAGCAGCACTCGTCCAGAGAGATTCTAATGGAACACCTCATGCTGTCGCCTACTATAGCAGGAAGTTGCAAGATTCAGAAACCCGGTATCCTGGAATAGACTGTGAAGCCCTTGGGTGTTCGTGTTTTCGACTCTTATGTCAGCAAGCAAGAGGAATTGCCCAAAGGGTTCCCATGGCCGAAGCATCATTAGCCCTTTCCCCTTTCCCGGGCCTGTTTTTTACTTCTCATTTATCGTCCCTTCTGGGCTTGCTGTGCTTGGTTTTAATTTTAGTTTTTTGTCTTTTAGTTATAGTTTTTAGCCTTCGCTATTGTTTTGTTTTTGCTTCAGTTTTTATTTTGAGACTCACCTTCAGTGACTTTTATGCTGCCATGTTTTAGCAACTTGTTTTTTATGCAAATCGCTTTGCCAGAGGGTCAAGATTTGGAGGTGAGCCTAAGCTTTGCACTTTACTCTGACGCTGCTTTTATTTTCATGGCAGTTTAAGGTATTTTTAGTATTTCTTTACTCTGTTCATCATTTGTTTCATCTATTAGCATTGTTAAGTGTTTTATTTCATGTTTAACTTAATGGAAAATCGGTTTATCATCAAGGAGTTATACACTGGAACTTCCTCACTCCGATTTCATTCAGATTCCCTTCCTTTACACTACCTCCTTTCAAAGGGACCTGATCATCTTTGCCTGATTGCAGGGGCCTGATCAGGTCCATAGTTGCATCCCATTTTTCCAGCTTCAGGGAAGGAGTTCGCAGTGCGAGTCCCCTGTCATACAGTGGATACGTTACGTTACCATCTGTCTATCTTTGTTTTCCTCCTTGCAAAGAATATATATATATAGATAGATAGATAGATAGATAGATAGATAGATAGATAGATAGATAGATAGATAGATAGAGAGATAGATAGATAGATAGATAGAAAGATACATATATATACATATATATACATACAACAAGTGTGTGTGTGTGTGTGTGTGTGCGTGTGTGTGTGTATGTGTGTGTGTGTGTGTGTGTATGAGTATGTACAGTATATACTGTATATACATATAAATGTGTATATATATGTATATATATATATATATATATATATATATATATATATATATATATATATATATATATATATATATATACACAAACACTTGCATGTAAGCTATGCACACGCGCGACGAAAACGCAGACGGGTCATTCAAATAGCGCCTTTCTACTCCTTCTCTCACATGACGGCGTCGTGGCCCAGTGGGCTACGGCGCCAAAGTCGAATTCCGAGATCGCGGGTTCGAATCCCGAACAATCACACTGCCCTGGGCTGAAAGACATGAAATGCCCAGGGCTTAAACTCCGCAAACAACATAAATACATTTATTTTTGGGGGGATATATATATATATATATATATATATATATATATATATATATATATATGTCTAGTCTTTTATCTTTAATAGATATGAAAAAATGGGGATAATAAAGTGGAATGTACGTCAGTTTTTGTTCCCGACGCCCTTATCATTAGCAGCTGTTTAGTTTGTATCTGTTTTGTGTGTTTTTCTTCTGAATTTATATGTGCACTTACTGCAAGATATATATATGTCAGTTTATTGCAATACCATTCGTATGCATCTAAGTGTTTTTTGTGTGTGTTTGTGCCGCGTTTGTCGTATTCCCTTGGGGTGAACGAGCATCACTTGTCACCATTTGTGTCACAAACGTTCGTCAGTTAACTTCCCTTCTCGATCTTTCACTCAACAATATAACAACAATAACAATAACAACAAAAACAATAATGGAAAAAAGGAAAACAACATGATTGATAATTGGTTTATGATAGTGATGAAAGCAGCAAAATTATCACAAGGATGTTGATGATCGTTGTAATAACGAAATGATAGCAATAGTAGTAATAGCAGCATCAGCAGCAGTAATTGCACAGGTGGTTCAATTGTCCGAGGATGCCACAAGGGGAA
>NW_028234434.1:10670407-10707907 GCF_977035675.1 Penaeus japonicus
AAGGCATCTGTAACAATCACTTTTCTCATGTACGATAAAAAAAACAATTGCAAGCAGTAACGGGTAAACTACATCTCCCTCAACTCTCTCTTGATCTGTTAAGTCTTATTGATCTCCTTTTAGTTTGTGAATTCCCGTGAATTATAATTGGAAGCTATGGAATCATATACAAATATACCTATTAAGGTGGTCTTGCATTAACCCAATTTTTTTTTCTGAAAATTACCTTTTTCACTATGGCTTCATCTGGTTAAATCTTACATACATTTACTTAATATCAGGCTGTTTTATTTTTTCACATCAGGAGTGGTAATATGCAAGTTTCATTACCACCTTCTATCACTCACGCATACACTCACCCTCTTTCCCTCCCTCCCTCCCTCTCTTTCTCACTCCCATAAACATCAAGCTTGAAATAATTAATACAAATACTAATGCTGACCAAGATGGGGAGCAAAGCCTGTATCTAGAAGTCGTACATTTCCAAATCTTTATTCATCATCAGACTATCCTTTGTTAAGTAGATGATTATTCTTAGTATCATATAGGTAGTTACAACCTGGAACACAGTAAAAGTTGTTTGCTTTTGTTTACGCTTTCCACGTTTTAATTAAAAGGTACCCAACTTTGATGAGTTAAACATACATATATTAAACACAAGATAACACATATATACCTGTTATTTCCATTTGCTTACCTAACTTTTTTCTGATTCACATTAATCTCCAGACACTACATGAGTATTAATGAGCAAACGTCTATGAAAAGGGGACAAAAAAAGAAAATGTGGGTAGAGATATATGTGCATACACATATATATTCATATATATGTATATCATACTTTATTTAGAGAATACACACAAACAGGCAAAGGTTTCAAGCTTGCAGAAAACTATGTAAATAACACCTAGCTGATGTAATACTAATTATTCATGTTAAACTAATTAATTAAGTTGTGAACACCCTACACTCAAGGTTTTTGGGATAACATAAATGTGGTCCAGTTAGTACCATAATATCTATAATTTCACACGAAAAAATGTTGAAGTATTATTTTCAGTGATTTGAAGAAAATGTAGAAAATGTAGGTCTAAACTATAAGTAGATCTGCATTCAATATCAACATGTGCAATTCTGTTGTAATAACTGATTACCCACATGGTGAATTCATTCACCAATATCACTGAAAATAGTTTCACAAAAATTATATATCAAAATTTATGTGACGAAAAAAAATTCGTCAACCTTACCAGAGGAAAATCAGACTCTAATAGCACATCGCAGATGTACATCATTACTATTAAGTGTATCAGAAACAATAAACCTGACTATTTTAAGAAAAAGCAAGTGACTGGTTGCTGGAATGGCCAGTGAGGGTATCTCTATATAAGTAACCTGGTTAATGAACAAAGTAAGGCAGCAATTAATCACACTACCTGATTAAATTTCTTGAGAAAACACTGAATAGTGCTAATGCTAAATTCAATAACTAGAAAAAGAAGAGACTAGTAAAGGAAGGGTATGCTTTGAAGCCTTTCATCCACCACTCGATACAGAAAACCTAAGCCTGGGTAGCCAAGTATGAAAATCTAAAGCAGTAGATTCAAATAGAAATGAACCGTCCCTATGAATATTTTCCAAGAATTCTTTCATCTTCACAACTGATTTCCATTCAGACAATGTCACACACACCCTCTCTCTACCCTCACACATCACCAAACACTACAATCAATATCAACTTTATGGTAGACTCTGCAGGAGTTCAGTCAGGAATTCATCAGGATTCTCAATTTCGTGCAGAAGTCCTGGAGGAATAACACTTATTAGTAATGTATTGCATTAATAAGTTCAAATTGTAAAAGTTAATATAATCATCACAGTGAAGTTTCAATCTTGTACACAGTTTAATAATAGAAGTATTAACTATCAGATTAATGCATAAAATGAGCACAAAAGATCACATTAACTAATGGAAGACTGTAGCAGTATCTATTTGCTCTTTCAGAATATCTGAAATTATTACAATTTGTTTGTGTGAATCCTCTATAATATAATGATTCCACTTACCAACTACATCACAGAATTCCATGAAGGAGGAAATAGGCAGGAGCTCCTCTTGATAATGCGTAAGGACCTTAGAGGAAGCCTCCACCAAAACTTGATCATTATGACGTACAAACTCAGCAACTGTTACACTCCATTCCCCCTCAGTACTTGTCTTCTGCAAAAAAGTATACAAACATATAAGTAACATCTTTGTGAATAAAATGACTATCAGGAAAGGTATATCACTAAGTGTAATCAAACCTTAATACTTTTCAGCAATACTAACCTTGAAGAACGTGTTGTAAATTGCATCTATGAGGGCCCAGAATATGGATGCATGCTTGTACACACTCCAGTCCTTTGTTGCTTTGTCTGTGATCCTGTTTCCAGGTGGTGGGTGAGGCGACACTGATCTGGCATGAGCAATTACTAGTAGACGTTGGAGGTACTGTACTCTAATTGATGCCCATTTGGTGGGTGAATATATGGCTAATGATAAAACACCCATATAAAATGCTCCTTCAGCCTCATATGCAATTTCAATCCACCTTTCCTGACTTGCCTCGAGGAAGGTTGAAAGCCTCTTCTCCTCTCGACCCACTGACCGAGTGCTGTGAAGTTAATTAACATCATTTAAACACTGAACACAAACTTTTAATTGATATGCTCACTTTATAAGGTCTTAAATTACTTTTTGAATGTTCTGATCTAACATTTGTATGCATAAGTGCAATAATTCATTTCTGAATTACTTACGTGTTGATTACATATAGAGCCATGTGGAGAATGTAGGGCACCAAGTTCATATTTGACTGTCTGCCACCACCGCCTGTATCGTCACTGAAGGACTTTTCATTGGCAAACCTCAACAAGAGCAACTTTAGGTCATGAAGGGTGGAAGAGTAACTGATATCCCTGAAAAGTGACAATGTTTTTTGTCATAAATGTATAGTTGTTGTTTTTTCTATTTCTTATCTATGTGTGAATGTTAAAAAAAAAATTACAATCACAAAATTAAGTGTTCTACTGTTTATCATTATAGACATAATTCAACTCACAAATAAGGAATAAGTAATCTCAATCTTTCTTGCTGAAAACTCAACCAAGAAAATGCAAATACAGTAAAATCCACTCCCCAAGGATTATGCTAACCCTAACCTGTGGGTGGTGCACTCTTGCAGGTAGGTATTGTGCCGTGCTAGACAGGAAGCAAAGGCTGATTCTGGAACCTGTGGCCCCCATAGTGGCAGGAGACCATTAGCACGGGTGTTGGCATTATGAAGGGCTGCACTCTCCCACTCATCCCGAGATCTGGAGGACCTGTGTGAATACTCCGTCCTTGTAAAGGCTGCAATTTTCCACAGCTTGTCTTTTTACACTACAATAGTTCCATGTGATGGGAGGAGGGAACTATTTAGAATGCACAAAGATATATCTCATACATACAAAGATAAAGCAGACAGGGTATCTTAAAATCTTACTAAGATACAAAGTGAATCATGATAACAACGGTATTATTCATCAAGATACTTACCTCACAGCAGCAAGATGACAGTCCACATGCACCACATTGAAGTGTGAAACAGTGCAATATCCCAATGTCTTGTGAGGTTTATTCTCAAACTCATCCACCACACAGCGCTTGCTGAATGTATAAACTGCTAATACTTTCTGTGGTTGGCAGCGGTAACCCTCCAAACAAATTGCACATACCTATTTTGAAAGAAATTAAAAAATCAAATACATTGATAATTCTCTTGTAAGAAGCAGGATATGTAGCAGCAAAATAGTATAGCCTCAGAGATAGTCACGAACAAATATACAACAAATACATAAAATCCAAATAGAAATGTACACAATTTATGCCAACATAAATTCACGTTACTTTAGCTGGTATGTGATATTTACCAATCCTGATTCCTCAGCAATCTCTCCCATTTGTGAGAGTAATGTAGACTGGGATGTAATTTGCTCCTTTTCATTAGCCTTGAGGCCTAGACGGCTCAACTCCTTCTTTCTGGTCTCCATGGCCAAGCGCTTCTTCTCCTGCCTTGTCTGGCGACGTACCTCTTGGACCTGGTGATACAAATGTGACAAACATTAAATGTGTTTGTATTTATAGAAACAAACACAAATATACAAAAATATCCAAATCTGAAAGGTATTCATTAGATGAATTCATAACTCACTGACCTGCACTGCAATACTGGGATCATCACGAAGTGCTTCAAGCAGGTTTTCAGCTACAGAGCCAACGTGTTCATCTGATGATATTTGCTCTAAGCGGTGAATGTGAGGTATGCAAGTAGCTGCAACAGCTTGTTGCGTTCCCCTGTGCTTCATCGCTAATCCTGTATATGGGATGATGAAATCAATATCATGCAAAAATGTAACAACACTAAAAAGTACCACATCACCTAATGAATCTACAAAAACTACTTCAAGTAAAAAATCCAAGATGCTGTCTTACCTGTCAAGAGTCTAAGAATGTATTTGAGTGATGGTCGACTTAGAAACTCTTTCCACTCATCATTGTAAACTACTACCAGTTTTTTACTCTTTGGCATGTGGGTTTCTATATACGTTAATGCATCCTGCAAGGGGGAGAAACAATATGTAAATGGTAAAATAAAAATTTCACTCATTTCACTCATAAAGATAATTCATATAAAAATAAGTGTTACTTTAAAAGGAGAGAGAAAAAAAATCTATATTTTCAACAAATCCATAAAGTTTCTGTTGACAAAAATCACCTTGACAATATTCGCTCGAATGATCATGTCTTTCAACTGATTGCCGTTCTCATTGCGCTCAATACCATCGCAGAATACACAGAAGGACTCCATCTTTGCTGCATCTTCTGGCGAGTGCTCTTCATCGAACTTCTCGAAGTCCAGCACAGGACGGAAATGTCCCACCAAGAGCTCCATCTTTTCCTTGTGACAGAACACTAGGAAGGGAAGCACTCGCATCAAGCGCTGACGGACCTGTGGAGGTTGAGGAATCTTGAGTATCTTTTTAATTCTTTGGTGTATCTCTTACAGAATGCTAATCAACCCCTGGCTGAGTGGTTTAATAAATACACACTGCATATCTGCATAATTTTTTCAATTGTGTAGAGGTCCTGATGTCTAGGTTACTCCTCAGGTTTTCACTGATGTATGTCAGAATCTTGAAAACTTATTTTGAATGTTTCTGGAAATCTATGATTAGAGTTTCTGAGACACCAATGGATGAGTTACCTCATCCTGACCATCAGGGGGTCAAGCAGTTAATCACAACAAATGGATATATCTACAATGAAAACCAATATGCTCATTTGCAACATTTGTAAAGTAAACCATTGCAGAATTAGAAATACTTAATATATTCTTTCCCTCAAATTCTCAAACTATCATTGCTCTAAATCCTTACCAATCAATATCTGCTTTAAGGATTTGAACAAATATGAAGCTAGCACCTCATATCATCATTATTTTACAGTTAATCATAATAACTTATCTCTGCAGTTGTACTTCAGATCACATATCTTTTACATCCCTGGGTTATTTTCTTTCTTCAATCATATTTCCAAACTATAATTACAATAAAAATATCACAAGAAAACTTGAATAATATGCAATCTATGGCTTTCATTCATAAAAAGGACACTTTCCTACCTGAGCATTGGTGCGCGAGGATGTAGCTACATAGTTCAAGAGAAGATGGATGTCTTCAAGGGTACCACACGTTTCCACAAACTCTGTGTATGATGCAGCTGGCATGGAAGAAGCCTCTACCAGTACTGCCTCTAATACCTATATATATAACAGAAAAAAATTAAACAAAAGGTACTTCAGCTGACATGTTATAATAAACAGTCATGCATATAAATATATATATCTATATATCTATATCACCTTGATATGGAAGACATAAAGATATCAGAGAAATAATTCATCTTGAAGCCATACCTGAAGTAGTTGCTCAGTGAGGGAAGCCCCACCTGGTGGCCCAGCAACAACTTCTGGCTCTGCTGCAAGACACTGCTTCAGGGTGTGTAGCAAAGTAGCGATGGCATTTAATGACGGCACCATCAGACGTTCTCTGTTTACACGTACCTAGGATCAAGAGAAAATTTGTGTAGAATACATATAAAACAGCTGAGACCGATATTCTGGGTTCTATACCTATTTACAGTAATAGTTGAAGATATAATTAATGATTTAAAAATCAAGCTACTGTACATACCTTCACACAGTATTGGAAAAGCTTCAATAGCACTGTGACAAGTGCTCTGGCATATGAGAGGTCACTTATTCTCTGAAGGCACTGAAGCATCACCTGAAAAATTAAATTTGACATTATTATTTACTTATCAACATTTTAGACATTCATCATCATCAATTCTAATACCTTATTTCAACTTACTTGCTGAGTACTGCAAAACCTGGTTCAATCTTTACAAACTCTTTTTCCCCCATTCAATGGTTCCCTTTTATTATTAGTAATGCAACACATCCAATTTCCCACTTGTCATTACAAACATATCATCTACAATATCACAAGTTAAGAATTTTCTAACTATACACTCACCTCAAGCCCTCCACACTGGCACATGACACTGGCCATCCTGTACACCTGCTCATTGTCCACATCTTCTTCCTTCTTCTTATCTAAGGTTTCTACAAACTCTTCTGTGGCATCTCCAAGCAGACCTCTCATTCGATACACTATACGCATAGCATCACTCTCGCTGTTTTCTGCTAGCCAGATCTTCTTATACACCTGTGTGATTGACAAAAATAAGTTAATGAAGCATATCACAGCAATGTTGTAAAGTGATAACTATTTTGACTGTACTTTCTCCTCTTGAACATAATAGTAATGTCACTGGGAAATGTCATAATCATTTGTAACTGGTGTCATTATTACATATTTTGGAATGCACATAAAACATGTCTATATATGATTCCCATTCTCAGCTCAATCAAATCAACACACCATGAATAATGTTTAAAGTAATTTGCTTTACAGAAGTTTAATATTCTTTTCTTCTTGCAAAATAAGAGACAGATATCACATCACTTAGGGAGTCTCAAGGTTTACATATTGTCCTAGAGTAGTCAAATGTGCTACTTTAAAAGAAAAAGAAAAAAATATATCCTAAGTATACTCCTTCAGCAAATACTTCTTTCTCTTACCTCTTTCACAGGCAGGTCAAGCGAGATGATCTTGTTACAGATGAGTAGCTCCATGCCATTATCATCTTCTAACAATGCCACAAGCTCACAATCCTGACAGATCTTGTTCTTCACATCCCTCATCAAAGGACCCAGGCCTGGATCTAAGCTGCTGTATGGGTTGCCTACCATGCGACCCTGAAACGTCATGGGGACCATACAGTTAAGCCTTGTAAAGGATACAATTTAAAGAAAATCTAAATATCTGAAAATGATAAACAATCCTGATGAAGCGTTCATTTGAGCATCCCTCTACCAACCCTTCTGGGACGGGAATCTTTTGAGGGTCAGATCATTTTTGCACTGCAGTTTTTTTGTTCATAATACAAGCTATATATTCCTTTAGTTGTGTAACTAGGGCATTCTACCAAATGCTAATTAGTATCATTTTGTTAATCTATCATATATTGACTCATATTACATGATATACATCTAAAAGACAGATGCCCAGCCCAGGCTATGGAAGTAGATGTGGACCATCTCTGAAGGGTTAAGCATAATATTAATGAGGTATCTTGCACAAGACAAACATCTATGAAATGAAATTTATTCAATTTAGTGTTTATTTAAAGGAATTAAAGAAAACAAACCTGAAGGAAATCTTCCTGCTGAGGATCCTTCTCAAGGGTTAGGAAGAATTCACCAACATCATTCTCTTCAGGATAAATTATAGAGCACAGTCGCTCGTAAATGAAAACAGGTGTACGCAGGTCATCCTGGGGATACTGCTTCAGTGTTTCAACACAAACATTCATGAATTCCTTTGTCTCTGCCTCTGTACCTAGAATAATAAACATTTTTGGATGAATATCTAATTCATTAAGTCACAAAATCTGTAACAGAAGTGTAATGACAAAAGTCTTTCATTTAAAAAATCAAAGAAATTAAAACTCATTACTAAACAAAGACAAACCTGATGTCATGTCTTCCAGCAACTCCAGGAACTTGTCTTGGGTGTCATCAATGAGCTTGGTGCGCTGAACCACCAACTTCCGTAGAGAGAGGTAGCCACTCAAAACTGTGCCAACTAAGCGGCCCTTATATACACTCTTGATGGCATCTACATCAATGAACTGAGAGAGCAACTCTGTCAACACCTTTAGGGCATATCCTGAAATAAACAAAAATGAAAATGAAAACATATATCTTTAAAAATTTGTGGTGAAAATAATTTGGATTATTATTTTTATTTATTTTTATTTTTTTTTATAAATAAATTAATTTGATAAAAGGAATATCAAGAGGAAATCACTCATTTCCAGCCCTCAAACTAAAAATATCAGTATGGAATTTGTGCTCTGTATTTCCTATTGTATATTTGAACATTAATATCAATAGCAGCACTATATCTTAACACTTTCAAACATTTTTGTGGTTTTAAATATTGGCAAAAAATCATTTTTTCTTTTTCTGGGTTCCTTAAGCAGAGGGTGGGGCATCATGTTACCACTATTACCTGATTAATTCACCATGCTATTGTATTTCCAAAGTAAGTAAAATATAGGGATGGCAATGAGTGAGCTTCTCTTCTGGCTGCATCGACACTAGCAGCAAGCTAGCATATGCATGCTGAAGAAGTTTCATAGCTTGAGTGTGAGGGAATGCAGACCAGCAAACAAAGAGTTAGCAGCTACCAGTCCTTGCTAGAACCACATGGAAAAAATGGATTGTGCACCAAGAGATGGTAGCAGGAGTGTGATAGCCTAGGAACTGCAGCATCTATTCAGTGAGTACACAATTTTTTTAATTCTTTTTTTCTCTTCTTTTCTTTCTTTTTTGTTTATCTAGTTTACTTGTAAAAGCATTTACTCATTTGGGATGAATAAACAAACCAGCTCACTCCCTCTCCCATTTACCAGTACCTGCATGAGCTTTACAAATCATAACATGAAAATAGAAACAGAAACAACATAAAAATCAAATAAAAAACAAAGCAATATTGGCTATAAATTACAAGTACTCTTTGGATTACCTTGACTAAGATCTGTAGTTAGGGTTGTCTCTTCTAGGGTGGTCAGCAGCTGAATTTCAGCAGTAATGAGACTGGCAATGGTTGGCAGGACACCCTTTAGTGCCAGGTAGTATTTCCAGTGAGCACCTAACAGGAGAGTCTGATACAGTGAGACAAATTCTGCAGCACTTTCTCCTGCCTTTCCTATTTCTGGTAAGAATGTTGTGAGCATATCCAGCACCTGAAATCAGACAAAAAAGTAATCAGTATGAGTTAGAATATCCATCTGTTAACTTGCATACACAATTGATATTCAGAATAATCTGTAACATTACCATTCCATTCACAAAACCAATTACCTCTCTCTTGCGTTGGGATGACGTGCATAGAGACTCCACCATTTGTGCAGTGACCTGGCGAGCCATACGTGATGATGGATTGAAGAGGACACGTCGCAACCACGAAGACTCCTGCATCTTCAGATCATACTGGTGACGAATGGTATGGGCCAGCCAGCGACAACCATACTTCTCTATGAGGTATCGTTCGTGGACTTCATCCTATAGGAAGAAGGGTTTAGTGAATAATAAGTGAGAAGTTTTGAGGACATATTTCAAAAGCAAGTACAAATCACCACTCACACAAAGAGGATGGTGTGTGTAGGAAATATCAAAGTTCCATTATATCTGAGTTTGTCTGTATTTTATTTCTGGTGCTGTCACTGTTCATGACTTGACTTTCTTTCAGAAAATAATGTTGCTTCTTACCTTCTTCATCTTACTAACAGCTGGTTCTTGTGCCCTTCTGGCTGATCTCTTCTTCCATGTCTCGTAGGAGTGGCTTGGGTCGCCACTCAGCCACTTACTCACATCTACTCCAACCTTAAGTGAATAAAGCAATATTTTGTTATAAAAGCAAAATAATCTGTTACATCTTCAAGCGTTATCAGTATCAGAAAAGTATATTTTTCATGTATTTTAACTTTAGCCTTCTCTTCTTACCTTTGAACCACCCAAGTAAGCAGCCATCAGGTCAGTAGAAGCTGCACTCGAGGCCGATGCAGCTGCAACAACTGCTGTGACAAAGGCTGCAGCATTCATGGGGGTCTTATCCCTGCTCTTACGAGGTGGTGGAGGAGTAGGTGGTCTCATCACTCCTTGGAGAATGCGTAGGCATGGCAGAGTGATGTGCTCCATCACAGTTGGGGAGGCATTGGATCCTCCAGCCATCAGGAACAACTGAACCACACACCTAGGAAACAGAGCAAAGAAAGAGGTTTGTAATTGCACTTTTTTGAAGGATGGTGGTGGGCAAAAATCCAAGCATCTTCCTAAATATCTGAAAGATTCTCAACAAAAGCTAAATATATCTATAAGGTAGAGGAAACATATTAGAGACCACAAAAAACAAAGCACTTTGATAAAAGCAACATAACATATAATAATTACCTTAACCTGTACTCCCAACATGAATCCTCCTTCTGTGCAGATGCTGCTAATAATCCCATTTCATGTCTGACAGCAGCTGCTAGGTCTGGTGATGTCACATGGGATCGCAAAGCCATGCTGATCTTATCCATAATGAGGCGATTTAGTTCTTGTGTGGCAGACAAGTCATCTTTAGTCAAGAGACAAAGGAGCTGGCGCACCTCACTTCGCACCTGCAATTCATCACACCAAATTAGCACATTTATTTTGCATTTACAAGTATGATACAGCAATGGGAAGCAAAAACAAAACGTAAAGGATAGGATATGTAAAGAAGCAAAAAGTATCTTCTTATGAAATTTATTATTCACTGACAGCGATATATGAAAACTTGATAGTCATTTCAAAGAAACAAGTCTTAACTTACCTGCACAGTGCCTCTCCTTAGATTATACTCAAGGAGGTCATTGATGAGTCCATGTTGGCAAAGGGCAGCCCTAAGGGTGGCATTTGTTGCCAAAGCGCGAAGCAGAGTAATGCAATGCTCTGTGGCTGATGCTGCACAACCATAGCAGCGTCCAGCAGCCACTACTCCTTCCTCGTGGTTGCTTGCATGAACAACACCACTGCGTGTGATAGGAGACACAACATTCTTCTTTCCACCTTCTTTCTGGGACCGATCAAAAGCAACAAGCTCTCGCCGGGAGGCTTGGATTCGCTGTGGTAAAGAAAAGTACATGCATTTATCAGCCAATTATTCTAGCAATCATTATGCTGCATAAAAACTTCAATACTGAAAGAAAATGTGCTTAATTGTAATACCATAATTACATATTCTAAAAAGAAAAGGAAAAAAAAAAAGAGGGCCTACCTGAATCACTTTGGACAGGTCATCAAATGAGTTCTTGCAGTCACCGCAGTACTTCTGTGCCAACTGCTGGATGGCTCGGTTCACTTGAGTTCCCCCTGAGCTGCCTTCATCGCTACTCCTTGCTGCTCCTTGCTCACTTATTCTCACTAACAGCAGCTGATGTTGGATAAAATAAATATGTTCAATCTATAGCTTTTTTTCTTTAAAGGATTCATGTATTGTTTTGAAAGCAATACAATGTGACAAGAAAAAATTAGAGCAAGAAGTCTTTTAGTCATATATATGAATAGGATTGTAGGTATTACAGATAATTTAACAAATAAAAAAAAAATACAGAATGAATTAGTACAAAAAGGAGCAACCATGAGGAAAAGGGAAAATCACCTCCAAAGTTGGTTTATATGCTTGGAGCTGCTTATATGACCTGTCTGCCTTTTCTAGCAAGTTGTTGATGTTGAGAACTGCCTTTTTGCGGTCATCTTCATTCTCTATGGGATCCACAGCACAGCAAGGTCGACATTGTAATGTATAGTCAAACTTGGCATACTTGCAATAACCACAGGCATTGCAAAGGAAGGGGTCTTTCTCATCATAATTGATAGCCCTAAAATGGATAATGAAATTTGAGTTAAAATAGGAATAAATCTATACAGTATCCATATGTGAAATAACATTAGATTATAAACATATTTATCTATATCAATCTATATCAATCTATCTATCTATTAAGTAAGTATATACAAATATAGTACTTTTCAAATGTGTTCAATCAAATGAAAACATATCTTTGTATGAAAAGTGTGTTCCTTCCAGCTAATATTCTCTTAAATATACGGAAGGATATATTATCACCGTGCACAAAACTGATATTCATTATAAAGTACAAACCTGCATTTGTGACACTGATACACATTCTCTCCACAATTAGCACACACTCCTGGGGATGCTGGCACAGCCGCTGAGCACCGAGGGCACTGAAGAGTTTCTGTTGAAGCCTGAAACAGATATCATCTTTGTTTATAATAGAGCCACTACAGAGCTGAAAAACCACAGAAGATCTGACTGAACAAAAAATGATTCTTTCTACTTTTCTTGCATTACACTGTAGATAAAACTCACCTGGAGATTCTCATAGAAGTCGGTATATTCAAACATGAGGTTGCAGGCAATAATTGGCAGAGGGAAATCAATTTTGACCTCAATCTGACCAGCAGATAGGGTCACCTTCTTTGCACGATGCCACATGGCTATTGTGGAAAAAAAGGAGAGTATTTAATAAAAAGAAAATATTTGTCAATAACCGAGAAATCTGCATAAAAGCAAAATTTCTACATATGAATCATGTCAATACTAACTATTGGAACCTTACATTATAAAGTGCATAGTGTTAATCAGGAGTAATGCAGCCTTCAACTGTGATCAATTCCAGAGAAACTACAATAACAATCTCACTGAGTACAATTAATATTAATACAATAGTAATAACAATTTTCATACCATGGGAAATAGTAAATATAAAAATTTAAGTGTAATGACTATAGTGTTGCTATACATGGCATCAGCAATTAATTTAAGAAGCTACTCAAATACACAATAAAAATATAATATACACAAAAATGATCATCCTTTTGTACTTACCAGGCTTGTTCTTGAGTTCTACAACAGCCTGCACAGAACGGTTGTTATAGAAGACATTGAGGGTGCGGACCATCTTAGTGCGCTTCAGGTCAGCTATACGCAAAGTCAGTCTGCTTATCATATGACTGCCTACTAGCTTGACGAGCTGAGTTGTTGTGGTGAAGCGAGAATCCACCTGTAAAAATTTACCGTTATTGTACCTCTTTTGAGATTAACCATTTTATACAATGTCTACTTGTGTAAACTGTAATTTATTGTAATAAGGTAAAGGGATCCACATTTGTTTTGCTTTATGAGGGAAAAAAATCAAAATCTAAACATTACTCTGAATAAAAAAACAGTAGACTTCATAAAGGACAAAATTATAACACATGAGCAAGAGTATGATATCAATCACACACATAAATAGCAATGACGTCTAACCTAACAAGAATAATTACTAACCTTAACTGTGGAGAGCTTGACACTAGTGAATGGAACTTCTGGGTTATTACAGACAAGGCATGGCTCAGATTCAAGGTAGTATCCATCAAATTCAACTAAAGATGCTAAGGAGTTGTAAAGGTTAGCATTAGGATGGTTGGCCAGGAGCTGTGACTGAGTACGGAGGACAGTGACAGCTCTGTTGATGTATTCAATAACCTGGAAGAAAAAGAGCATATTTAACCATGACCATAAAAAAAGAGCATATCTAACCATGACCATAAATGTATATCATGTTTGTGGTAATATATCAATATCGTAATTGTCCAAGAATAATGATTATAAAATTACATTAACCTTCTTTTCACAGTGTTGAGTCTTGAGTGAGAAGTAGCCCAAAAGGTCGACAAACTGGGCAGCCTTCCTTCCATAAGCAGGAAGGTGTGGCCATAAGGACCACATGAGGGTAAGGAGAGTATCCTGATCCCTTGGTGGGGAGTGGCGGTACAGCGCTAGGACCAGCGAGTGTGCCTGCCAGCGAACTCCAGTAGAGTTGGATTCCAAGAGGAATGTTCGGACGAACTGGCTGATGCGGTTACGGTCCAGGTATCTACAACAGAATTGTCATATCATACAATGATTTAATGATCAAACTATATACCTATATATTTTCATATCATAGATATATTTAATGATTAAATAACATTTAATATAAATTATTGTATTTAGCTTTAACTTAACTCACCTATTGATCTGAGCCACAAGTGCAGCACAATGTGCCTCTTCACCACGACTTTCTCCCTCACTATCTTCACTTGAAGCTCGTTTTGTACTGCTGCTTGAGCTCTGTTAAAGATGATGCAGATGTACAACTCTGATAATAGTAATTAAAACTAAAATTTTAAACAAAAGACCATTATTAAGCCAAGGTACAACATAAACAACAAATCCACATCATATTACCTTCTTGAAGACACTCACTTTGGAACTTTCTGAATTCTTTGAAGTGGGACAGAGAGCTGCCTGTAAGAGCTGGAGCACTGTAGGTGCAACTCCTTCCTCTAACAGGCATGATACTTCCATCAAGAAGCCAAGTACACTCTCATCCTTCATACAGTACCTTAAAGTTCAAAACAAAGGGTCACTAATGTTGCTTCCACTTTTTTAAATTTAGATCAAACTATATGATAAGATGAATGAGAATATGAATACAAATAAGAATCATAAAAAATGATGATGATAGAAAATATAGAGACATAGATACGGATATAAAAAAACAAATAGAAATCCTATAAAACAGGAAGTATAATTTGCATTAATACTTACTTTTGCCAATTTGGTGTCCTGGATGAGGCAATGTCCACACATGACTTCAAATGCTCAATAAGTTGGATAAGAGAGTCATATGGCAGTGCAATTGGTGTTAACGATGCACTCCCTGAGAAGCTAAATCCTCCTTGTGCACAGAGAACCTTCACATCCTGTTTCAAGATGAAAAAAATAAAAAATTACAAATATATTTACCTCCAATGAATAAAAGATCAATCAACTAATACCATCAAAAATTAAACTTCAAAATTTTCAATGAAAAAGATGATAAAACTTTAATTGAATAAATAACTAGTAGTCTACCTTGATATGATAGTCCAGTGCGTGCATGTCCCTCATCTGGCGGTACCTGTCCTTGTGGCCACAAATGAAGAGAAGCAACTTGCGCACCTGACGCCTTACAACTGGGGTCTGTTGAGTCATCATGTACTCACACAGATAATGAGACCATGCTGGTTCAAACTGGCCACCTTCACCTAGTTTCTTCATCTGAAATATGGATGAACAAGTTAAATACCTCAAAACTCCAGCATATGATGAATACGTAGATCTTACAAATTGGTTTCAGAAGTAGACATGTTATCCATTTAATGGCTCTTTTTCATACCTGGTATGGCAGCCTTAGAACCATTTCTGTCAACAAGTGGGGGAAGGCTGCAAAGACATCATGGGCATGTCCCTTCACATACTGCCGTAGGAAGAATGGAGACATGTCTGGTGGAAGGGAGAGTGGGCGAGGTTTGAGGAGACCAGCACCAATGACGGTGCCTCCCTGCTCTTCAGATGTTGCCCGCCAATACTCCAGCAGAGCTTTGAGGAAGGAGAGACAATGTTCCATTGCTCCTGATCGAACTAAGCACTTGGCTGTGGCCTGGGGAATCACGCTGGAATTATCACTGCTGGATCTGCCACCAGACTTGCTTCTGGACATCATCACACCTAAGAGGATAAAAAAGTTCAATTTAATTAACTGCAATAGAATAATTTTTAAAATAAAACTTTTGAAATTCACAAAAAAAATGTCATTCCAGCCTGGCAACACTTAGTACTTACTCAGTAGTCTCATAACAACAAGCTGGACTTCCTTGCCAGGTGTGCGCTCAGAGACTGTTGCTACGTCTATGCTGCTCATGTTCAATTGAGTGACTAGAGCCATAAGGACGGCATCCAGGCTTGTGCGGTCTCTTGTGTCATTGCCATCCAGGTCAGAGGTTAGCATCAAGAGGACCTTGAATTAAATAATTTAATATCAATAGTGAAAAAGCACAAAAAAATCATGAACAAAAATTATAACAATATATAATAGTTCTTACACATTTTATTAGAGTTGCCTCATAAAATGTCACATGGGAAGTGAACAGCACTACATGACAAATTACAATCTAAAATTTATTGAATGTAACTTAATGAGGATGAAGTCAATAAATATATAAACCAGTGGCATTTTATAAGCATATTTGCAAAATAACAAAAAATTACAAGTTAGTACTGCTACTTCATAAAGACAATGAATAATATATATACAATATAAAAGATAAAATAATATACAAAAGACAAGGTAATTCACGATTTAATCTACTTCAAAATTAGCAGGAGATAGTTTCAAATAGTTTCATTAACATGGTACCACACCATCAACCTTTACTCATCTTTAACCATGTTGGTATTGTCTTAATGTACAACTTACTTGGAAGAAAGGAATAGTTGTAACTCCTCCAACTGTCGACAGAGATGGAATGCGCTGGACCAGGGCATCTAGCAGAGCCAAGCGGAGTGTGTGCAGCCCTACACCTCCTTCTGGTAATTCCTCTTCAACCAAATCACCCTATGAAATACAATAAAATAAATTAACTTTACATTATTTTCAACTGCCTAATGAATCAACATCTTACTGTTACTTTAATACAAACCTTGAATATAGTAATACACACATATGATAAATCTTCATCAAAACTGACCTGAAGTGTGGTTGGTAATGCTGACACTCCATCGCGAAGAGTTGCTGCTCCTGGTTCTTGACCTGTGTCACCATAGGCGGAACTGCGTCCAGACACATTGTGCTCACCACCCAGGCTCTCAACAACAGATCCTCCAGATTCACTTCCTGCACTTCCAGCCTGGAATACAAATCATATTCATTAGTAATAATGGTCCTCTAACTTTTGATACTTCTTACATTAAAATACATCAATTACTTACTGATAACTCAGGAACATCCTTTAACTAAATCATCTCTTAATAAATTTAAAGGCAGCAGATATCATTTGCTAGTTAATTACTAACATGTTCTGCTGGAGAGGCTCTTAAGTTTGATCCATCAGTGGCTGCTGTAGATCCATCCCCATCATCATCATCTGAGCCATTAGCTGAGGCAGTAGTATCAGAATAATGTCCATTCTCCTGCCCATCAGCACCTTCTACATCACCAGCTTCTGCTTCTTCTCCACCATCCTGTAATCATTAGTTTTAGAATGTTAATCACAGGAACAAAGATCATGCTTGAATAACAATAACCTGACTACTTAGAATATACAGATATACCTAATGATGATGTTACTAACCTGTTGACCTTCTTGCGCATTAGCCTGAGCTCCGCTACCAGGCATTCCTCCAGCAGCCAGTACCTGGAGACTATGTAGTACTTGGCCACTTAGTCCCTGCAGGCGATGTAAACCAGGCAGGCCCCCTACCAGACCCTGCAGACCAGGAGGAAGATTCCCCAAATCTGCTGGTGCTTGTCCTTGGTCTTCATGCAATGAGAGTGCAATTGCAAGTTCTACCATGGCATCATCATCATCGGCAGGGAGATCCAGCATACTACTCATCAGTGCACCTCTCAGAGCCAGGCCACCTCCACCTCCTCCTAGGGCTCCTAAGGCTTCCAAGCCTTCTCCACCAGCACCTGAAACACAGGGCAGTTCAACTCATTTATGTGATCTCTACCACAAATGAATGTTCACTGATTTATAAGCAAATAGTGAATAAACATATATGATACTATTCTCTGCTCAGCTTACCTGCTTCAGCAATTGAATCTGCAGCTTCTGCTCCTTCAAATGGAGGTTCAACTAGGGCAGCTCCAACTGACTCTTGTGTAGTTGTTCTATTCTTTTCAGCATCATCCACACCAACACCTATTTAAAAGATTATTATGCAAGAAGATATAACATTCAATCATAATTAAATTTTACAAAATGAAAAAAACATGCATTAAGTAATATTGCTTATAAAAACACTATTGCTTATCCGAAAACAGTAAAAATCCTTTTGTTATCTGTGAGTTTGTAAACATTCATACCTGGTGTGGAGCACCTTGGTGGACTGGGGATAAACACCTTGCGTCTCTTGTGCCGAGGTCTCAGAACTCTGATCAGTGCCTGTTTAGCACCAAAACTTACACCTGTGTCTGTACATAGTAGTAGTTCTGTGTAAAGTCTTACAGCAAGTGGCACTACAGACAGGGAACAAACTGTATAGGCATGTATGATCTCCACCACTGCTTGTACTGTTGCCTCAACATGAGTCAGTCCTGGAAATACACACAAAATCTTTTACAATACCATTTATAAAAACAAGTCTGAATGTACTATTTGGAATTTTTAACAATAAAAATCAATAATCTCATCTACAAGCAATGCTAAATATAAGAAAATATACACAAATGATAAACAAAAAACGAATTCAGAATTAGTATCTTAAAGTAATCGTCTATATCCAAAAACTTACCAGGTTGACAAACAGGTGTCAGGAAGGGATTTGTTGGCTTGGCACCATGCAAAGACCAAAAGACAGTCATCAGCTGTGCTAAGAAGTGATTATCATCACAAGTAATATCATTGCCATTACTGTCTCCTCCCTCAAGTGTTGCTTCAGAATCTGACGTAGTGTCTGATGCTTTGCTTAGTGTGGAGTCTCCATCTGATTTCTTTGACATAGATGCATCACCATCTGTCTTTGGCCCAGGAGAAGAGATTGGGATGTCCACTTTCTTGGAATCATCTTCAGATGGTAATAGGGCCAGATCACAGGATGGTACTTTTTCTGTATACCTGTAAAGCAATAAAGATACATATGTGACTTAATGATATATCCTTGTACTATATTTTTATCCTAGTGATATAATGTCTGATATGCAATGCTCCCTCAATTTGGGTATCTCATCAATATATAATTTATACATACTTGACAAGATTATGAGGTCTGGCAACTGCCACATTTCTTGCTGTAACAACAAGCCTATGGTATGCCTCACAGTCTAGTTGATGAGGGTCTGTCACACGGCACAAAGTGCCAAGTGCTTCTACCACATTGGCAAGCTGTGCTCCATCTTTATGATTGTGATATGCAACTCTGCTCTGATGTAAGGAGGCTAGAAGAGTACGGGTGTGATGCTGAAATGAAAATACAAATGTCAGTATCTCAAGAAAGATTATGACTATATTATCCAAAATTACACATATTGAACCTTTAATAAAGATTATTCTACTCCAAAAAAATACCTGTACAGTAGGTGGGAGAGGAAGATTCAGCAATTTGGTTGCAAGTTCCAGTGCTCCAGCACGAGCTACAATCTTCTCAGCAGGCGTTGCTACAAAGCATCCATCAAGAGTCTCAAGTGCTGCTGATACAAGGCGGTCTACAGCAGTCAGTGGTACTGGGGTTGTTGCAGTGCTGCCTCCAGCTGAAGCCGATTCTGAGGATGTCCCAGAGGCTCCAGCAGTTCCAGACCCACTTACAGTGGTGGGGAAGTCCTCTGGTTCTTCTGGCCAACCAAAATCATCTTTGGTCTTTCCATATCTATAATAAAAATGAACATAAAAGTAATTTGTCAGAAAAAAAATATCCAAAAGAATACTGAACAAAATAAAAAAGCATAAATCATGGTGTATAAAAGTTTTATTTCAGACTATGACAAAATTTGATAAATGAATAATATGAAGAAAGACTATTCCATCATATCATTAGTACAGAAACTGATTTGTACTCACATCTTTACCGAGTCTACAATTGTTACATTTGAAGGGTCTGCTGAAGGTCCAAATGTGATTACAATACGTTTGTCTGCTTGCAATGATTCCTCTCTGGTGAGGGGAACATCAAACCAACGGCTTCGTGTCGCAGCAATCGATACAGTGCGGCCAAACACCTGAAATGATGTTAAGTAAATATATCTCCACCAAAAATGAATGAAACTTTTGTACTATCAAAATCTTGTGAACAATCATTTGAAGTGACCTCTATTAGACTTTCAATAATCACAACACCAACCTCCAAGAATGCAGGAACCCTTTGTGTGTCAACAGCACCAACAGCAATTCTAATGCCGCAAATCACTAATGTGGAGTCATTGTTGGTAGCCTCTAATTGGAAACCACCTGGCTTGGTTGATGCTATGTACATGCCTGCAAAAAAGATTGCCACACAATGTTGTCATCCTTGATAAAGCAATTATGGGAACTTTACAACTAAAAGATAATTTTCTCTCCTTTTAAACATTAAACCATTTAGGGGACAGAAAAACATATTGCTTTAAACATACCTTGGCTGTTCAACCTGTTCTTCAGTTGCTGAACATTATACACTTGCAGAAGATCATTTCCACCAAATTCGATATCATTCATCACAGAGCAATGCTCAAAGAAGTCAACAGGGAACACAATGGATCCTGCAAGATTAAGATTCAGTAAAACATCTGTTTCAGATGAATCAACTTCTTCACTGCTTTCTATCACTTAAACAGTGAAACAACCATGGCTTTGTTGTATATAACAATGCTAAAACAAGAGTATACCAAATTAAAGTTCCTAAATCTGTATACATAATCCATGTAAAAAAACAATGGCAAAGCTAACATTTTTACCTGGGATAACACCTAATGAAAATTCTAAACAAAATATAAGCCATAATTTACCTGATGGCCTTCCAAGTTTGGGAGCTTTTTTCTTCCTGGAAGGTCGAAGTGCTGAGATAGCACTGACGCTCTGCATTTGAGGTGACAGCCAGAAATCTGTAATGGAGTTACACTCATAAAAGTGTCATCTCTATACTAACCATTCCTTATAATTCTTTCCCACACCAAAAAAATAAACCATTCTTGGACAATTGTCATATTTCAAGGATAAAAACATTCATGTATCACACAAACCTGTTGTCTGAGGGTTTGCATTGTAGATCCTGAGGGACCCATCTTCACACAACAGAATGAGTGTTGTCTTTGCTTCATGATTGGGGGACCACGAGTGACGAAGAGCCACCAAGTCTGTCATTCTGCTCTTGGCAGGGAGTACCTTGATCTCTTGGACTAAGATCTGATCTGGCTTCACCATTAAGATCACTGGATTGTTGCCTGATTAGGAGAATAGTATCAAGTTAGCATACATCTTTATGTCACAGTGTACACTAAAAGGCCAGCTGGTTTTCACTTGGGCAATGGCATAATCAACAAAAAGATACTTAAATCACATTGCCTACTGTAAAATCTTCAACTGCATAATTAATATAAGCTTTCAGAAACTAGCATGGTTTAATCTTAAAGAAAATCAATACTCCAGATGTCATAAAACACTATACTCAAACACTGCATATACTCAAAACTAAATATATAAACAAGAAGTGCACACATATGTACTGAATTTACTACATAAATTACATGAAAGAAAAAACAGACAGACAGAGAGACACTGATACACTCATTCACACTTGCACTTGCACATATATATCATGTAACAGCACACTTACTAGACTGGGTAAGACATGTGATCAGCCCAGGATGGCCAGTGACCTCCCCCCACTGACACAATGGTTGCGGTGCCATCTTGCTGCCACTACCACCACTGCTGCTACCACTGCTACTGCTGCTGCTGCTACTGCTGCTGCTGCTACTGCTACTACTGCTTCCTCCAGAACCATTGCCTCCTTTCACGCTTACTGGGAAAAGTTTCTCAACACGTTCATTTTCACCTGAAATAGAAAAATCAAGCACATGAATATTTCTTCTTACTGCAACTTCAAGTGTTATAAAATTGGTGAAAAAAGAGAATATCTGTAATTAATTCCTTGACCCCAAGATGCCAGTTTACATCTCAGGATGTGTGGCTAACAGACACCAGTTCATATTGGCTAATAATGTTTTCAAACATGTTTAAACTTAAAGGAGCAAAAGAGGTGAAAAGAGGCTAACTGGAGCAAAAACAAATCACTCCTTTCTTGTGATTCTTTTGTAATTGTAGTTATTATAAGCAGTTCAAATATGATTTAGAATTAGTGTTTGATACAAAGATACCCTCACAAACAGCCATCAAGTTTATCCCATCAATGTGTACCTGGACAACTGTTACTTACTTATGGAGACCAGTGGTGCAATAAAGCTCTTTCCTTGAGAATAGCTAAAGCACAGGACTTGGAGAGTATGAGAGTAATATACAGATACTCCTCCTCCTCCAATTTGGCCATTGCAGTCCTATTGGGAAATGAGAAAAAAATAATTGTATTATTTGTATTCTTAACATTGAACTCTGTGCTTATTTCATCTAGATTACAATTTAATGTTAAGCTCAAAATATCATAACTTGCCTTGAGATCTTGGTGTTGTATCTGAAGTACATTTGTGACATAGAATGGTCCATGTTGTGCTGAGCTTTCCTCACTCAACACTTGTGTGTAAATGTAGCCAGATGAAGCCATAGCCACCAAGCAGCATCCTGCATCCTATAAAGTGAAAAAATCCTGTTAGCCATCTCGCCTGACATGATATATTCAGGAGCTTTAGTACAGTGATTTTCTACTGAATGGGCTACAATTTCTTTAACCCATTCACACCGGGACATATTTTCACCTACTCCAGCTAACGCCGGGAAGATAACAAGCACGTGACGCTTCGTGCTGGGGTGTTTTCTCACTATGCAGGGCCGCACTGATCCTCTCAGAGCGTTTTTCACCCACCCTATTCTTATAGTTCTCAGGAATGCGTCTACTATGTAAAAGCACATAAAAATATTACCATGTTCAGATGAGTTATTTTAGTAAAAAAACATATTACAGTAATGCCATTTTAGTTTTACTTTATTGAACTTTGCCTATATTCTTCACTTCCATGTGAAAATACCAAAGGAAAGTGGAAGCAATCTCTTAGTGGGGCATCAAAAAACATGTTTTACAGTTTGTATGAATAATCATACACGTACATATGAGTATGTATATGTACCTCGTAACGTGACATGACATGATTTCACGGGTAATCAATAAATTAGAAGTAGTATTGCATCAGTAATTTAGTTTTTCGACTCAGATCTTTTTATTCGACTGATCAAGAAGCAGAAATTACCATGATGTCATCAATATCACATAGTTTTCTGATACGTCATTTTTTTTTACATTATATCTCATTTTATGACATTCAAACACCTAAACTGAAGTAATAGAGTCTAAGAAATTATGTAAAACGATTATATTTGAGAACAATCTAGCAATCTATTACTGACATTTCAGCATATCACATTGCCCCGCCCGGGACCCAGAAAATGCACCACATCTCAGGGCGTCACCCGGGTCTGGGGATAATTTTCGACATCATTATAGCAACCGGCATGAATAGGTTAACCCAATCACGCCGCGGCCATTCCGGCTTTGCGTGGTCGCAATACCGGGGTTCTCGAACACATAAGCCTAATGCCTCGAGATTCTCAGGCACACAAGCCACGAGCCTGGGTTGCCCACTCGCTCTACCCGAGCGCGCAGCTTCCCCTCATAGCTCGTCCAGGGCGTCTGACGCGAAAACCACAATACGTGCTATCACGTCAACCGGCATGAATGGGTTAAGGAAGATAATGGATAAATTAGAATACTGAATCAGAAATGCATTACATATTAGAGGATAGTTCAGAATGAGAATCAACTATAATGTTTTTCCTTAAAATATGTAGTACCTGAGTGCAGACAAAACAGGCATCCTTTATCTTTCCAGATGGCAGCAGGAAGAAGTACTGTGGCGAGAGAGAGTCAATACTAAGGTCGTAGATTTTGACAAAGTCTGCAGTGATGAGGGCTAGTTGTGTTTGCTGGCCTGGCAGCCATACAGCACGAATGATGTAGTTTCCAGACTCCAGTTGGGGGTGTAGAACCAAATGGTCTGACACACTTCCAGCACTTGCAAATGTAAGGACATGGCAATCCTGAGGGAAAAAAATGCCCATTATCAATCAACAGAATATGAAAATAAGATGTTATTCAGTAGCAAACTACAACAAACTGTGTCACCGATACTTATTCCAGATGTCCTACCTTGAGACCACAGACAGCAAGGTAATCATCATTGGCTGGGTTTGCTGTAATAGAGAGCACTGTGAATGGCACTGGTGCTGAGGAGAGTCGAGTGAGGGTAAGCTTCCTCTTGGCAGAGTCATGTTGTTTGAGAAGAGAAGACAGCTGGAGCACAGTGATCTTTCCCTTTTCATGAGATACAGCCAAATGCTGTCTCTTGCCACCTGGAGAGGCAAGGCAGCACATGGCAACTCTCCTGATCATGTGAGCTGACACCAACTGGCGGATGGTTTGACCTTGCTCACCAGAGTAGTTGAGGCGAACATTTTCAAAGGCTCCTTCCTGGGACCCGAGAGTGGCTACCATCAACTGTTCTGATGGCTTGACAACCTGAAATATTATCATCTCTTTACATCTTCAACTTTTTTAATCTCTTGTAATAAAAAATAAAGACAAGAAAGTAGCTTGGATCTCTGACAAAGACTGCATTTTAAAAAAGTATAAAAAGGCTCTTTCTGCCAGTTCTATAAAATCTTTTTGTCCTCTATAACTGCGAAATATTAACCACTGGACTGCAAGCCACAGCTCAGGATAACTTAAATTTTTTTCAGATTGAGGAGCAAACAAAAATTCCAACATAAAAATATCCAAACAAAACACCAAGTAAAAAACAAACAAACCTTTGAATCATTATGAACTTGATGAAGAGCAGTCAAAGCACGCTGATATGACCCCACAGAGCTGGATTCCATTGAACTGGACTGAATAGTGGGCATCAAATCAGACAACAAGTCGAGGACTGTTGCTGCCACCTCACTGCTGCTCACTTCACCGACTAAGAGATCTCGTACGTTTTCTGTAATTTGCCAAGAGGAGAGAAAGTGATGAGCCATTTGCTTTTACAGTATGATCTGTATTGTCACTATGATTTGTATTTACTGAAACTTGCCATTTGTAGGTGACAACTTTGTTTTGCTTACCTAGTTTCTTGGCTAATGCTTGTCTCTGCTTGTGCGTGTCATCACGATGTTTATCCTTGGGAAACAAGGGAGAAGAAATTGTAGTTAGATTTCAATATCAATAGGGTTGTCTTTTCTTGGGTAAAGATAATTTACATGTTGATGCTCCATACTGTTTGATGTCCTAGTCACTTCCAGAATTAATTATCATATCCATATATGAAGGAATTAAATATATGAAAATATGAATTATATTTATTATAAATAAAATGCCATTCTTTAATATTTCTACATATATTACAAGAGAGAAATCTCTACCAAAGTATTTTACTGTGTATGATTATGCAAAAAAAAAAAAAAAAAAAATTGCAAACAACTGTTACAACACTATCATACCTATTATCAAATTTAAAAAATTAACACATGAAATAAACCTTTAAACTTTATATATCTAATAAATTTGTAGCACTCAATGTTGTAAATATCATACTTCCATCTTTATATGAACTGACATCCATCAAATTTTAAAAACAGTCACTAAATATGTACCTATATATTTGACACACGAGAAATACACTCCAAAAATACTTACCGACTGAGTTCCCTGGGATGGTGAAGATGGGCGTCGTCGTAATGAAGATGGAAGCAGAGGCTCCACGCCAAATGCTGCGGGCCCACTGGACGACCCACCTCCATCTTCATAGGAGGCCGGGCTCCGTTTGACAAGGGCCTGTCACATGAAGATAAAATGGTCAAAACCTCGCTATACATAACATAACAGTATAAATCCCTTCAATCACTAGACCATCATGGAACAAATTAACAAAGCAAAACCATTCTGTAGAATCAAGAAAAGACAGACCTGACATGAGCCATCCTCCTTTGCTCCACAGTCACAGAAGAAAGCCCCATACTTTGCATAGGTGACATCATGCCCTCTGTGACATACCCGGGCACAGACTGTACAAACTCCAACACCGTCAACCATACGACAAGTGTGGCAGTGATACCAGTGTTGATGCATGAATTCTTTCTGTGTCAGTGTGAAAGTGCAAAGTTTG
Organism: Penaeus japonicus; assembly: GCF_977035675.1. NCBI lineage: Eukaryota > Metazoa > Arthropoda > Malacostraca > Decapoda > Penaeidae > Penaeus > Penaeus japonicus. Next base: position 10,696,593 of record NW_028234434.1, read on the forward strand.
TTGCACATGCTGTCTTCATCCTGTGGAAGAAAAAAATCATATTTCATTAAAACTAGGACTGCTAAAGAACATTTTGATGCTGAGAACTTTATCAAGTTTATCATACACATGAAGTTAATATGATCAAATTCACAAGCAATTAATACTTACAGAGTCTTCACCAGCACTATCATCATCTTCTTGCGCCAGATCATCTACCCAATCAGAGTCGGTGTCAGCTGTGAGGTCTAACTCGTAGGGAGGCGAAGTCATGCCACTTCTGTAAGCAACAGCCCATCTCTCACTGCTCACCTATGGAAGGAGTATCAAATGTTAGGATTTTACGTAAATACCCTGGAAGTCACTTACTATTATCTGCAATATATTCAAAAACTAATTACCCTTTGAACATACATTCATATTTTAATCTACTGTGAAGTATGTATTTAACAAGTCTTTAGATTCAAGAAGTTTCCTTGTATATTATAAAGGCAACATTTATGCATTTATATATCATCTTGAAGAGTTCATCTACCATCATTCAAAGGGAGAGATTCCTCTCTTAGGATTACCAAAAGAATTTATAATTTCTGTTTCCTCAATGTCTGGTCTAATGGTTTTGTGATCAGGTATGACATAATATTCTGATATATCAACCAAGGACATTTCAACTAGAGAAAAGATTATGCTATATCTATTAATTAAGTCAAGGATTTACTAGACTTCGATCAGTAAATCAGACTGTGAATGACAGGTCATAAAAGCTCCCATGTTACTTATAGCAAAACATATATGCAACCATCAGATTAGGTTTCAACTTGCCATTCGTCTTCCTCTTGCCCTTTTTTGTCACAGTTTTTTGGCACATTTCTCTGTTCCCTACATCTCTAACTTCTATCATATCATGATAAGAGGATCTAGGGAGGTACAGGCAAAGAGCAAAATCCCAGTAATTCTGTGCTAAATTTCCCAAGAGAAATCCTCTCTCATTTCTCTGGACATTCATTCACTTTAGTTCTTGCCTTTTTCACTCATGGGCTCTCAAACAGCTATCAATTGAAGGACACTTTGCAGACACTGCAAATCCTATTCGCATCATCTCTAGTGTGTGCAAATGTAATGGTGGTAAATATATGGCAGTGTTCTTTCTTTCGTTACTGCCCTCCAATTTGTTTGCTTCCATCTGGTATACAGACAATCCATCTTCAATGGACATCCTTCACAATATAATATTCCTTTCTCCATTTTGAGGAAGCAGACTTGTCAATGCCCCTATTCCTCAATTTGTTGAAGGATCATCTGGACATGTCATTTTTTCTTTATATCTACAGAATACAAGATACAGAACACAGAGAAGCCCATTTCATTATCTTTTCTGTTTTGTTCACATTTCATATATCTATTTCAGTTCTTCTCCTTCTGATAGGACTTATTATAGTTTGGGATTTGTTCATGTCATCTATGCATGGTGGAATAATCAACCATGCATGGCTTTTCCCTTTTAAAGGGATATTAAAATTTGGTTAGCCTTATCTCATAGCAGTGGAACTGATGGGAGGGGGAATGGTTTGGTTGGCATAGGTTTCTCTCAACATTTTTTGTTTTCCCTTGGATGTGCCTACAAACTGCCCTGGAGTCAACTCAGTTGATGTATTGAATTAGGCTATCATGCCTGATCAATATTACTTTTGCCACAGATCTCTCAAACAGAAAAGGCAGATTTTACAAATACCAAATTGTCTAACTGAAGATACCTGCATTCTCTTACTTATTACATAACAATCTTTTAAAATAATTTCCAAGGGCAGGCAAAGAACTTCCCTTTTCAATATCTACATCTGTGCTATGCATCCAAATACAATAACTGAAACAATTATGACAATAAAGTGAATTAATGACCCTTAAAAACAACTAAACCTTGGAATATGACTTACTTTGAGAGCAGCCACAACATCGCTGACATATGAAAGAAGATGACACATAGCCTCCAGAAGTCCTTTGTCTTTCTCTCCAACCAGATGTTGTTTGCTACAAAACAAATGTGTTCAAATATAAGCATCATTACAAGACAAATCACTCTGACACTGATATAAATCACACATTGTTATTTACTAAACAAAAACTTTCACATGTTAGGCTAAGATCCTTTGTACACTTACCACTGTGTAACCCACTGAATTGCAGCTCTGAACAGAGTCACATGGCCAGTTCCTGCCCCTGCACTTGCCAGGGATGACATGACAGAGAGAAGATGTGTCATGCTGGACAAACCCTCACTGCCTCCTGACACTAGAGAGGAACCAAGAGGAACCAAGGATCGAAGAAGGGCATGTGCAATCTCCTAAAAAGACACATGAATCCAGAATTAAGAGAAAAGTTATCATGTAATATTTTCAATAAAAGCTACATCAATTTATACAATATATACACAAACACACACACACACATACATACTCAAATACATTTAAAAATTCCTACAATTTACTAAACTGTATAGAGTACCAACCTCTGCACTCTGTGTGTCCTGTGTAATAATATAAGCTGTAAGAGTCCTTAGGAGTTGCCAACTACTTGGGGTTGTATCTGAGTCACTTGTGGGTGCAGTTGTTAATAGATTTGTAGATAGCCAACCTTGTAGTATTCCTGACTCTAACCAAGAGCCCACAGATATACGACTGCATATAGATGCTAATGTGTGGTCATTTGGATTCTTTTCAGCTATAACATGAAAAGAGTAATATATTAGAATTCATAGTTGTTTATCTACAAATTAATTTCCTAGAAAAATCATCTTTGGTTCTTTTAAGATTTTCTTTGGTTCTTTAAAGATTTTCTTTTCTAAAGTAAAGTTTGTACTCACATTGAATTCAAGAGGATATATCAATTCAATTTGTAAAACAGATATAACAGAATCAATCTCAGAAAGATTGTCCACCAATCTTTCCTCTACCATACACAGCAGAATCCACTTACCTAATTGGAAGAGTCGAATAAAGAACTTGATGATGTGTGTGGGAAGGCTAGACGATGACATGTCCCCACTTACTGGTGGACTCAATAGAACAGATGCAAACTGTGACTCTGTAAGGAATTTGTCCAGAGCTAACTTGCCAGCAGACACCTCTAGAAGTTCTTCCAGGAATGTTGTACATCCTTCCAAAATCTGCTCATCTATAACTCTGTAAAATTGCAAATGAAAGTGATTAATAAAATATTGAAAGACAACCAACAATTAATCAAAGAAAAAAAACTTTCAACATTAAAGACTTTGTTTTTTTAATCACTGACCATAACATATAAATAACTAAAATAATGCTGAAGTCCTTATCCTACTTACCCCTCACATGCTGCTGCAGATTGCAAAAGGGACTCAACATGTGTTAGTAAATGTGAGTAGAGGGTCAGCTGGAACTGATCAGGCGAGGTAGAGGAGTCCCCTCCTTCCTGGGCCGGAAGGAGACGGTCAAGTGCAGTGGAAACAGACTCTGATACATGGTCGCAGGTGGCGTCAACAGCAAGTCCAACCAGGGTGCTAGTTAGTAGTCCTCCTGTCTTTTCATCATCACTGCACCAGCTGAACAAAATATATTGTTGTTATGGCTGATAGTGGTGGCTAGATCTCTGGTGCCTAATTTTCTATATCTATACATTATCATTGTCATAATTACTTGTGCAGAAATGTTCTCTGTTTACTCTTCTTTTTCAATAGTCTAAATATATCTCTAAATGATCCATAAAGCTACATCTATCACTATACTAACCTTGCAAAATCTGTTGCAAATGTAACAAGTGTGTGCATCACATGTTTTAGGGCCAGGTTGATGGTAAAAGATGGCTGAGCAGAGAGGGTTGCCACATGGCCCATAACAACACCAGACACATAGGTCTCCCCTGGTAGCACATCACCACTCATTGTGCTTCTCTGTAATAGAATCATATGAATTTCAACCACAAACGAAATCTACTTATTTTTATAGACATGTTATCAATCTTCAGAAAATTTAACCATCAGACATAATTAGATATCAGACACCAAAAAAATTGCCAAAATAACTACTAACCCATGCATGAACAGCTGGGAAATCTGACATTGTGTTTGCATTCCAATTGTCCAGAGCAGTTTTCAGTGGTGCTGGAAGAGCAGCCCTAGTTAGGCAAGGTGGGTGTGGTCCAGCACGGGGAACATGGCCACCAGACACAGCAAGCACAGAGGAATATGCATCAAGAGCTTCAATGGGTAATTTGCTACCTTCCTCCAGGACACCATTCATTTGTTGTAGGAGACTCCATCTGCAATGCGATATAATGGCTGGTTATATATATATACACATAATCAAATGAATAAAACAATCTTTTGATATCAATAATCACAAAACATATACAGCAACACTATATATACAGAGCCATATTCATAACTTATAAATCTTTCAATAAAGCTAATGATATTTCTGTCTTGAAATTAATAAAAAGTAATAAAACAAGAAGCTATACCTTGTTGCATAGGCAAGGGCCTGAATGAGGCTGAGTAGGCCGGATATTGGAAGCTGATCTGCCGAGATGTCCAAAGCACGAAGCAGATCACTCCCTTCGCTTGAACGGAAGTCAATGTCACCTTTCTGACATGCTTCATCTAAGGTTACCTGCAGTCGAGCCAACACTGTATCCAACATATAGAGGTCTGAGAATGCTGGCAGCTGTTCTGATGTCAAGAGTGTCCCTACCATTGTGCTGTAACCCTGGAAGAATAAATTAATGATTAGTATAAATCCTTTTCCATGCTTTCCTATACCTCTACCCAGAATGGCAGAGGAGAACTAAATTTACAGATGGGTAGAGCTACCTGTTATTAACCCATTCACGCCGGGGCAGTTGCGGCTTTGCGCAGTCGCAATACCGGGGTTCTCGAACGCATAAGCCTAACGCCTCGAGATTCTCGGGCGCACAAGCCGCAAGCCTCGGTTGCCCGCTCGCTCTACCCAAGCGCGCGGCTTCCCCTCATAGCGCGTCCAGGGCGTCTGACGCGAAAACCACAATACGTGCTATCACGTCAACCGGCGTGAATGGGTTAACCCATTGCAGACGGAGATAAATTTGCTTGCCCAGCCTCCAGGATAGGTTTTATTTTAGAGAGAGACCGCTTGAAGCAATATAATTTGAAGCATCCAAATCTCTTTCAGTCATTCATTGTAAAACTAGAGCGGTTTTTGTGTTTTATTTTTTGTGCGTTTTATTGAGTTTAGAGACTTATATGTGCCATATGACAGGCTCTATCAGTGCTGCAGTTGACTAAAATTGTAGTATATTATCCATATTAGCTCATTATTTTCTTTATACTCAATGTGATAGAAGAATTGCTGTTTTATGGGAGGACAAAAGGCAACTTTATTTTTTCGTATTTTTGTGCTGTCATGAACGAATACGAAACATATAACCACCTACAATAAATATAACAAGAAGAGGTAGGGAAGAGGAATGAAATCTGTGCTTGTGACTGTGAGTGCCACAGTGAAAGGCATCCATATTGGCACAGGAGCACATTTTAGACACTGGGTATGGATTGAGTCACCTTCCTCTTCTCGTTCTGCCTGCACATCCTTCATCGGCGGTAGTTTTGAGCAAGGGTTCATCAACTTAGTGTGTGCCATCGCTCTATAGAGACAGTGCTTACTAGAGACCGTGGATGGGTGCCATTCAAGGCTCTCTCACCTGCTGGTGCTAGGAAAAAGTGGTGCCATCTAGGTTTTGGACGTTAAGCTTGCACAATATTACGGTAATTATAGTAATTATGACTGCAGTAGCCATCATCACTCATTCCTTTTTCATAGCAAAATAAAATAGCACAGTGATCCAAAATCCCCGAACGTCGTGTACGTCATGATGCCCGTCGTCAGGCCAAAGCTCCTACGTCACGTATATCATGACACCCGTACGCAATGGGTTAATAGCAGCCTACAGATTGCCAATGTCTAGTCTAAATATCTATTTTTTCCATGAATATATTCCAGTTATGTATAGTGAGTTGGGTTGGACTCTGAAGAAAAAAGGTGTTTCATAATGACAGGCATTGATTGCTATGTTTCACTTTGACAGAGATTTCTGAAACACTCTATTCATGAATAGTATTTAAGAAAATCTTTAAAATATATACAAAATTTAGGAAATCCAGTCAGACTACAAGAAATATCTACAAATTAACAATTACTGCAAATGTTCAAAACACTTACTTTATTAAGCAGTGAAGTGATGAGATGGTTTGCAACTTTCAGATCATGTTTGACATTACACATAGTCTTTGCAACAGATTTCAGAAGTGCATCAGCTTTCTGTGTAGTCAAGCTTTGCCTTACTAATCCATCCTGAAAACAAAAATCAAATCATAAAACAAATTAATACAGTGACACAGGGCACACAAATTTTGCATTCTGAATAAATCATATTCATCAGTTCTTATTCAACTACTACATCATCAAAAGTGAAGTTACTAGATATAAAATAGGTAATATAATGTATCATAAAAAATAAAAAAACAACAATCTGAGAAGAGCAGTACCTTAATCCATCCATTAAATATCTTGTGTGATGCTCTTGGGCCCCATAAGAGAGCATGCAGCAGATGGGATCCTTCTAGCTTGGCTTCAGCACTCGCCATAGCTTCCAGGGCTGACACAGAGGGTGGCATGGTAAGGAGCAGACGGTAAGACAGGGAGAAAGCATACTGCACAGCACAGAGACCAAGATAGCTCAACTGAGGGTCAGAGGCAAATCGTAGACTAGGGTCATTCTGACAGCCCACTCCTAGGAGATTGACTAGTGTGTCGTACAATGTGCTGTATTTGAGTGTGTCAGGAGTGGCAAGGATGAAACTGCAGGCCTGTGGAATTACAAAACATATTAAACATTAGGGTCATGATACAAAGTTAGAAGTTTGTACATGCCTATAATATTCATATCTTAATGCAATATCTTTGTGTCCTTTTTACACTTTTATTTTCTTTTTTTCATTAGAATATAATCCTAGCTTTAGAATATTGCATCAGTAATATAATCTTTTTGTAATAATCAAAACCCAATAAAGTCTCCCATTATCTTACCAGTCCATCAAGTTTGGGTGTATCCTGGGTATTTGTTTCTGCAGGGGTGAGTGTGTAGAATCTTGGACGAATTGCACAATCGTCATGAGAATAATTCTTCCTGAAGTTCTCTTCCAAGTCTCTCCATACATGGTACAGCTTCCCACCCGAGCCTAAGCTAGACTCCTTTCCAGGGCTTTGGCTTTCACATATGGGTTTAAACAGATTCCATTGGACCTGCAATGTACATATGCAAAGCATTCAAATGGCAAATATAATCAGATGTATCATCAGGTAAAATTCAACATAATTTAACTCATTGGTCACGGTATTAAAAAAATGTTTATGCAGTAGGATGGCTGTTTTATATGTCTGGCACGGTGCCATCCACGTCTATGACCGACTCTGCCTTTGCAGCAAATCATGCCATCCACTGCTAATGGGTTAATATAATCAATAAATTAAACCCAACATACTTGTAAACATACATACAGAAGATATGATATACTAACCTGCTCAATCAACACCTGAGGAGCCTCATAAAGATTCTTCATAAGGTAATCAAATATGAGAAGTAGACGTGCCAAGTGCAAGATCTGCGTGTCTCTCATGGGAGTGCCAATGACTGAAGACACATTCACTACAGCAGATGCAACACTCAGTAATACACTCTTCTTCTGCATTAGTTGCAGTGAATGGAATAGGAACAACAGCAACTGGGCATGTTCTACATTCAAATCTGTAAGTTGAATACAAAAATAATTAATTGAGCAGTATAGAAAAATCCTAAACCCTTCCAGGATGGTCAGCTTGAGCTGACCATCTTATTTTTTAGATTTACAATATAATATGCTATATTTGCTATGCTATCATAGTTACAAAACTGCAGGAATAGATAGCATGTAACTTCAATAATATGAAAAAAACAGCACCAAAGTGATTCAACCCCATACTGGAAGGTTTAATAACAATGTTAACTCCTAAAGGATAGGTGTTCTACATATAGTCATGCTCAGGTGAAGATATGGGCAACCTGTACCAATATTCCATAGGGAGGTAGAAAATCATTTTTGTTTGTGCATTGATTAGTGATTGTTTGGTGCATTTTTGCACCAGATTGTAAGATATCACATCCTTTATGGAAAACATAATTGGAGTCATACCTTCTGTTTCAGCTTCTGGTGCTGGTGGATTTGTGATGGACTTTGTCAAAGTTGTGATGACACGGTGCCAGATAAGAACACAAGCTGTGTCTGAGTCGCACTTGAGCTCATCTTTGTCACGTCTTTGGCGCAAAAGTAGAATCTGTAACAAAAGGTAACCCATGATGATAAAAATGAATGAAAAATAAACTTCAGTAAGAATCCTCAATCCTTTATCATCTGCTCTGTACATACATCAACTTCTGCTCTATAGATACTATATCAAAAAACTCCTTCTGCTCTGTAGATGTTACTTCAACTTCTCTATACTTTTATTGTATTACTGCATACCTTCCTTAGCTTTCTTCTTTATAAGTTTTTCCCAAATAAATGAAATAAAAAATATGCCTTGATCATTTCCTCTGCCTTATTTCAAAGATAATATCATACTCCGTATCTTTAGAATCTTTTATTCTTTGTAATGAGATAATTCCTGACTAGAATACAAATCCCTTCTAAATACTCCTGACAAATTCTAAGAGTTGCCCTCGCCTGAAAAAAAATTACACTGATCAAATTAACAAAATGACACAAACCTGGGCAAGCACTGTTAGCGTTCGTGGCAAGACCTGTAGAGGCCAGTCTCCATCTGGTGTTGAGGGGGAGACTCCCAGCTGAGCTAGTAGTGTATTCTGAAGTGTCTCACTCAAAAGACCAGAAGCAATGACGTTGTGAGTGTAGCGGTAGAGAGCATATGAGAACTCATCATAGAGAGACCCCAGCACTGGTCCAAGATATCCAGTAAGACTTCCTGATGATCATATGACAGAATAGGGTTGCAATTTGTGATTACTTCCATATCAGCTCACATAATAAAGAGATATGATCCAACTTTAGCAATTAAGATGAAGTGACTTCACTCCAACTCACCTGAGTCTGATCGTGCAGTCTCCCTGTCTAGGTCCCTAATGATAGCGGCTAAGACTACCATGTGAGTCTCAGCCAATCCTGCACGTACATATTGCTGTACATAGGCACACTCACTCTCCACTAGATAGCTGTTCATCAGCAGGAAGATGTGTGATGCCAGGGAGATGAACTGGAAATAAAAAAAAGAATATTAGTGTTCCTAATGTTTCATACTAAATTATGAGCATGTGAAAAGACGTGTCTTTTTCAGCCCCTCTACATATGCAAATCAAGAGTATAATCAACAATATAATCATACATGAAATATACAAAGTTTTATAACTTAAAAAAATAATAATAATAATAATAATAAATAGTAGGACTAATAAATAATTAAATTCATAAGAACATTAAGAATTAGACATTTTACTTCAACATCCAAAGAAGAATTTGTAAATGTTGGTGTTAAATCAAATTGCATGTACATGTGTATACATATGCATATGCACTTCTATATACACACATGTGTATAAATGCATATGTGTCTTGCCTGCATTTGTTTGCATCTGTTTCTCTATATGCACTGTATCTGTGAGCAGGTGCATGTGTGTTTTCATTTCCATTTTCTAATGATTGTGGGACATTTAACCCAATGACAACAGGTTTCACATATATGACACCCATATGTATATGTGACACCAGGTGTCAATATGTATCTGACATGGCATCGACATCTGCTTAGAGTCGATGCACAAACACAATCATGAAATATCATGGCTATAACAGTGCTAGCTTCAGAGCTACAGAGTTCCAAAGTCAGCTTAAACCCTTGTTTTGTGATTAATTTATGGAAAAATACCATTTAGGATAGTTTGTGCTACCCGGAGGCTGGAGAAAACACTTTCCCTGTCCCTCTTATATTTAGCCGATGCCACTAGCATCACTTAACAACCAGCTTGACCGCTAGTTTGGTCATTATGCGCACTGTCGCCATAGGGTTAATATTTCTTTCTTTGATAAGTACATTGTGTTATTTGAAACCCTAGACACTAAAAACAAATACAATTTACAATAAAATATCATCATGATTTCTATAACATCTATCAACCCTACAACTTACCCCATGAGGTTCTCCCTTCTCAGGAACAATGGTGGTGACTTCAGAGTTGTGGCGGTGAGGGGTCTTGGCTTGGGAGTCATCCGGGGAGGAGGATGAGTCACTGTTCCCCTGACCGGCTCCTGTGGTGGGGTCGTCCCCTCCGTCGCCTGGGGTGCTGGGTTCCTCAAACCACGAGCCAATGATAACTGAGTCGTCGTCTGTGGCGGGGCCAAGCACCGGGTTATCACCACAGTCTGCACCACCCCCAACACCAACACCACAACGACAGCAACCACACAGACAGAACACAGGTCAATAATGCAATTTGTGCTTAGCAAAACAGGCATCTGTGAGGCAATACTGAAACATTGCTTGTTGGTGGGAGATCTTGATTTCTTACAGTTACTTGCAACAGACCATACAAAATCAAAATCAAAATGTAATATTGTAGTTTATCTAACCAAGCTTATCACCTGCCTTTAGATTTTTTCCCTTTTTTGTAATGTGTATGATTAGGTATGGAGGAGAAAGTCCATTCCTATTTATTTGCAGTTATTACATACTGTATGTGGCATTGTGCAAAATACAGTACATGTTAGAAAAACATTAAAGAAATTAAGAATTATCTGTTAATTTGTGTCTGTGTTACTGAAGTGAGTAAGTGCCTTGATTAGCAAGAGAGTGAATGGCTGGGTTTAAGGGGGAAGAATGAAAAAAATAAAATTTTCCATTGATGGTTTGTTTGCTTAGTGAATGAGTGTGTAGACAAGTGCATGGGCATGTGTGTGTTTGGTTGTGTATGTGTCAGCATGTTTCTGCATGACTGAGAGTGAGTGTGTGTCGTCTATTTGGCAGGCATGCAAAGCATAATCTGGGAGCAATCTTCAAGAGGATCATGATGCACCAACAAATCTCAGTTTCAGATCTCATTCACAACAAGGCATATTTGCATTACATTAACAGATAGAATTGATATAGAAAAATAATCATGCAAATCATTTTCATTTGAAAACAAAATCATTAAGCAGAAATGAACTGTCAGGTAAGCAGAATAAACATAAAAATGCACTTTTGTTTTTTGTTTTTGATGTTTCTAAAGCAGTTATTGAGAAGAGG
>NW_028234434.1:10712907-10717907 GCF_977035675.1 Penaeus japonicus
CATAAATACAAGTCTAAAATAAGAAAAATAACATTTAAATCTAAAATAAGAATCATAAAATTAAAAGAAATATAACCTCTAAATAAGCCCACCAATACAACAAACTTACTCTCATATCTAGAGCCGAATCTGAAACCCCAGTCAGAGGTCCATCACCATCCTTATCAGCCTGTGCAGGAGGTGTAGGCGCATGGGGAGGACGAGGCCTTGAGCCCCCAAGGTCGTGCAGGGGGGAGATCAACTGCTCCAGAATGACAGCACTGGGATCACTTCTGCCTCGCCGCATCTCCTTGGATGCCCCCTGATCCTTGTCACCTAAAGATAACAAAAACTGTTAGACCTTACCATCAACTTAACATTTCACCTGGTATGTATGTGGACTTTCCAAATCTATGAGTACCAGAAAAATATTTTCAAAAATACACACACATACAAAAGTAGTTTTGTTCATCTTATAACAAAATAGAAAAGACATTGTGAAAAATAAGTCTAAACAAAAACTGTAATTAATGTTAATGATGGTTAACAATTTGAACAACAGTTAAATTATTAATAACAGACCTTTCTATATGTGTGTAAAACTTTTTTTCTTTTTTTTAAGCCCTAAATGTAATGTAAGTATTGCTCACTTTCATGCACTACTTAATATATATTGAGAAGCCCCACTATCTACCTCAATTAGTGAAAATAGTTCTGAGAATATACAATATGTTTTCTCCTTCACAAATGAAATAACATATTACATAATCCCATTAACTATTTAACTAGTTCCTTGTTGTGTAACTACCATCTAATATTAGCATATATTTTCCTCCTACATTAGGAATTCTACCCTACACCAGCATCTCTATTTTAATATTACTTCTATTAGTTTGTTCTCAATGAGAGATGTACTAAACAGATGACATGCAAAGCTACAGGACAAAGAATGGGGGCCCCCTTGAAAGACTGTGTAAAGATTACATATAAAATACAGAAAGTACTGGCTAAGCTTGAAGTTAGGAAGGTAGAGGAGAGACAATGAAGAGGTGAGAGGGAAAGCAAGCACAAGGTCAAGAGAGTGAGTATTTGCATACATATGCATGAGTGCATCTCTGTATAGGCTTTCCTATGTGTGTTTATGTGAATTTAACTTTTCTCAGTTAGCATGCATACGCTGTTAATCAGCAAGACTATCATATACAATGTTCATATACAACCAGAATAAGCAACATTAAGAGAAACCTAAAAAATTTAACATGCTTAATGAATCAGGCAAAGCACAGTAAAAATCCAAAATCAAAAAATCAACAAGTATGTACAAAGAAACAACCGGACAACATCAAAGGCAACTGACACAAAAACCGAAAACTACTTTGCACTATCCCCTGTTGGTAACAAACCTGGTGGAGGAGGGGTACCTGGAGCCACAGTCTTGATGTGTGGAGGAAGCTTTGCTGCTTTCATGGCTGCCGTGAGGGATGCTTGGTCTGCTCGGTGGAGGGCCCCCGATCCACGGCAAAGGGCCTTGATTCCCGTCAGGAGGTGCTTGTCATGGACGCAAACCATCCGCTCTTTCTCCCCACCACTTCTAAGAGTACAACTTGATCATTTAAGGTGGTACTATGATTAGACACTAAAGTAAAATAACAAAAAGACTTACAGCGTGATTACTAAACATTGTCTTTCCCATCTCATTGCAAAAGCCAATATAAAACTCAATATAACTATTTTTTTCTGTGGGAACATGTATTCCTGCTAAGACCATGTGACATATTCCAGGTTACCCTTTATGATAAAGATTAAAAAAAGAAAAGAAATATGGATAGGACATGACTCTCCCTAAAAGTGCAAAAAATCATATCTATAATCTATTGCTATAAGCAAAGAGATTAAACTCACTCTCCACTGGAAGAGGTTGCAGAGGTGCTGGTGGTAGTTGTACATGATGTTGTGATTGAGGTTGTGCTGGCAGCTGTAGCAATTGGTTGGGTGCTGCTACTAGTTGATGGTGTTGTCGCAGTAGAAGTTGTCGAGCTGCTTGCTCCAGTGCTCCCAGTAGCTGTGGTGCTTGCAGACGAGTTTGTAGTTGTAGTCGAAGTTGGTGGTGCTGGAGTTGTGATTGATGTTGGTGGATTTCCTACACGGCCAGCCAGGAACTGGAGCAGCACCTTTGCTGCACTCACAGTCTGGCCTACTCCACCCACACTCACTGAAATTTTTACAAGAGATTATTAGCCTCAGAATTATGACAATTTGATTCATTGACAACCGAAGCACATGTATACTTTCACTGCGACTATGGTTTAGCTTTGCCACTTTGTTTTACATACAGATGGTTTCATTTGTTAGGATTACTGAAGCTCACTTGTTTTCCTCATTCCTTGAAGTTTTGTATAAAAAAACTATTTTTATTACTATCATCATTATCATGAACTTATGCTAGTAATAACAATAATGATAGTAACAATAATAATGACGATAGAAATGAAACCCTTTCTTCCTGAAAATTCAAGGAATGCGGTAAAAACAGATGATGTCTGGTAGGTCTACTGCTAAACTCATCGGTGCCTGAATGCTTGTCTATCTAAAGAATAAAAATATATATAAATTGAAACAAAACCACCATGAATAGTGTACATCCTTGTAGTCAAGAATAAAGGTAAGTAGTAGAATAAAAACCGAAAGAGAAGATGGGGAAACGGAAGAAAAGAAACAAGAGAAAGAGAAGGAGAGGGAGGGAGGAAAGGAGGAAAGGAGGAAAGGAGGAAAGGAGGGAAGGAGGGAAGGAATGAAGGAGACAAGGAGGAGACAAGGTGGAGAGGAGGAGGAGAGAAGGAGGAAAGGAGGAGGAAGGGAGGAGAGAGGGAGGAGGGAGGGAGGAGGGAAGGAGGAGAGAGGGAGGAGGGAAGGAGGAGAGAGGGAGGAGGGAAGGAGGAGAGAGGGAGGAGGGAAGGAGGAGAGAGGGAGGAGGGAAAGAGGAGAGAGGGAGGAGGGAAGGAGGAGAGAGGGAGGAGGGAAGGAGAGGGAGGAGGGAGAGAGAGAGGGAGGGAAGAGAAGAGGGAGGAGGGAAAGAGGAGAGAGGGAGGAGGGTAGAGGGAGAGAGGGAGGAGGGAAAGAGGAGAGAGGGAGGAGGGATGGAGGAGAGAGGGAGGCTGGAAGGAGGGAAAGAAAAGAGAAGGAGGAGGGAAGAGAAGGGATGGAGGGAGGGAGAGAGAAAAATAAATTTAAAAAATTGAAATTAGCAAAAAAGAAAGAAATATTAAACAAACTGTTAATTGTCAAGAGCTTGATAAGACTCACCCTGATGGGCATTACTGGCCAAATAGTCAGCAGCCAGTACGCAAAAGGAGGCATAGAAAGGCTCATACTGTTCTTCATGATGTAAGATTTCTTCTTTGCTGAAAGGAGAAGTTGGACTGTAAGCATCATTTATACAGAATGGGAACATGAAATGCAAGAGATGAAAATGCTAAAAATAAACCAGAAAATCTTGTCCCTTTAAACCTTAACACCATACTCTACAAAACAAACAAATCATGAACAATTATCTAAATGCCATAGTGTTTAAGCTCCTACTTTAATTAAGCAAATGTCAAGTGCAACTCACCGGTGCTCAACATTTGTTCTTATATGGGAGTCCAAACCAACAATCAAATTCTTTCCTATTCCATATCACTTATTTCACAAACCTTATACCAATAATAAACACACCAATAACACAATATATAACAATAGCACCTCTCACATAATCCGAATCCTGTATCCTTGCAATCTTCACTTGAGTAATCTCATCTGTCTAGTTATTTACTATCATGTACACTTTTGCATGTTTTACATTTCATCAAATCACAACCCATCCCACCCGATCAATGTGACTCAACCCTCACTTCAGTCCAGTTCCCTAGCAACTGGCCACACTTGTATACATAGAAATGTTGTTGTGTACAGCTGAGAAAGATAAACATATGGAAGAAAGGGGGGCCTGTTCTGTAAAACACTATAGGATAGGAAGCCATTTATGATAACTTAACGATGATAATTGTTTTTAATCATGTGTCTGCCATAGTTACTGAAACTACTGTGCTATTTACTGTTATATAACATAACTTTTTAGGTAGGCAATCTTAATTATTTTACTGATATATATAAATACAAAAGGAAAATAATAAAAGGCCAACAGCAATAATAATAAAGTTTATTTCCAACTACCGTAATATTATATATAAAACGCATTAATCCTACTAATTGTAATATAATAAAGACAAGAATTTCCCATTTGACTAGTTCTTTCAAAACTCTATAACGAAATAATTTTTTAAATCCCACATAAATGAAACTATTCAATTTATATGGCAATACTTCCATCTACTTATGTATTAAAGACAATTAATTTCCCTCTTTCTTTTAAAAGAAGTCTTTCAAAAGTTCATATTTCCACCGTATATATACACAAATAAAAGAAAAATGAAACAGTAAACTTACATTTCCTTTGTTTCTTGAAACTTCTTTGAATATGAATAAATAATACAATTCTGAATAATATCTTGTTCTTTAAATAACCTTTGAGATCAAAATGTTAATCATCATCATCATCATCATTATCAATAATGTTCTTGTTATTGTTGTTCTTGTTGATGTTTTTAATGACAATCATGATGATGATGATGATGATGATGATGATGATGAATATTACAAAATCCTCACAACCATCAAATTACTTTCTTCCAAAATTGTCTGTTCCAGCAAGACAACTGGCAACAAGGAAGCAAAAATGTTGCACAACCTTGCTCTTGAAGTCTTTATACCATTGACACCTGGAGTTCATATAAGAAAACACTGTCCATCATAGTTCTGTTTTACAGCTGGTTCCATATGTGCATAATCACTAAGGAGAAAACTAGTAGGCTTACTAAACCTCACCTATTTACCCCATTCTTTGAATTTTCAGACACAAAGACTTTACTCCAAATACCAGTTTTGTTATTAGTGGTAATAATATCATGATCATAATGTTGGTA
>NW_028234434.1:10737907-10750407 GCF_977035675.1 Penaeus japonicus
ATATATATATTAATATATATGTATATATATATGCATATCTATATGTATGTATGTATGTATGTATGTATATATATATATATATATAATATATATATAAATATATATATAATATATATATATATTATATATATATATATATAATATATATATATATATTTATTTATTTATTTATTTATTTATTTGTTTGTTTATGCGTGTGTGTGTGTTTGTATGTGTGTGCATGTATTTACGCACCTATCATCAAATATATGAAAAGACGGACAAACATACCCATAACTCCCAAGAGTGGCAAATCTGCAGCGAAATCCTAGTGCAAACTCTTCTTTTTTCACATGTTCCTCCGTCCATCATTCCATCACCTCCTCGTCCCTCCCCCAGACACACCTTCGCCAGGCTGTGGGGCGGCGCAGTGGCAGTGGACGTCGGGACGAGGGCGTTCTTCCCGCGCGGCCAAGATGCCCTCGAGCGCCATCTGTGGGGAGACCCGGCCTTCCCCTGTCGCTCTCTCTTGCTCGACCTGACGGGGAATGCGACCCTGATTTTTAGGTTCGCTGGAATTCTGATGATTTTATACTTACCTGTTTATGCATTTATGTATGTTTTTATTTATCTAACTATTTGCTTATTTTGCATAACCCTCAAAGCGATGCTAAATCTCTAGTGATGGTTGTTGTTATTGGTTTCCATATCTATTTCATTTCGACTTCAATGTCTATTGCATGGCAATTTGATATAAAATACTACAATGAATAAAACAACGAATAAACATCACTGACAATTATACTAAAAGATATATTTTCGACGAACCATTCCCATTAAATGTTATTCATTTCACATTTTCACTTACTTTGACCAGGTTCCTGCAGGCGTCTGGAGTGTCCTTGTATCCGGAGATGCGAACCGTGATGGTAGGGCCTCGGCAGCAGATGGAGGTCGCGCTCCGACAACCCAGCCTCCAAAACGCAATCCATGCAGTCTACCTCGCCCTCGAAGGTTTGGCCCTTGAGTGTAGACAAAGCGAAGTGAGACATGACACAATCTAATGTGTTTTGATATAGATTATTCGGGGAAGAATGTTTATATTCTTTGGGAAGGAAGAACAACAAATAATGATGTGTTCAGTCAGTTTTTTCTATTGTAATTTTCTTTCTAAGAGAAAACTTATCTTGGCATCATTAACTTACATAAAACAGGTCTATGTCGACGGATTTCCTGATATATAATTATCAGACCATCGAACTAAACCATAAAAAAGCAGATCAGAACGATTCAAAATTTGGATGAGATCTTCGTGAGAATATTACAACTTTATATATTACGGTAACATTTTTTTCATTTCCCTGAAACTGGGCTACTGATTAATCGCTACTGAAATATGCGAGTGACGCAAACGCATATATATTCATTTGTATTATTGTAAAGGGAAATGTCAAATGATTTAGTTAAAAATCCAACAGCCTTCAGTTATTTAGTCTTTACACGCCAGATCATGTCATATAAATGCAAAAATTTGTAAGAAATGTTGCAATGTAAACCTAAAAGCATTGATTTCTGCTTTATAGACTAACATGAATGGTTCAATGCTCTTGGAATCTGGTATATCTATTTCATCCAAATTAAAACTCTTTTTTCTATGACAGTACCAGGCCAATAGAATAATAGATATTCTACAAAATAACCGTGGAGGCAATATCCAAAAAGAGCTCCTTTCCAAAAGAAACAAACATGAATTGCGGTCAGTACTTGGCCAACCCGTGTTTTCATTCGTGTAATGAGAGATGCTATATCTACTAGGCTGTGGTTCATCATAGTCAGTCTCCTATTTCGTTTAGTACGGTTTGCTATCTCAGTTATCATACCCTTTCCCCGATCTTTGCATTGGCGAAAAGTTGATAACGCAAAAGCGAATAATGCATCAGATTTCCATAGGGCTTATTCTATTCAGATTTCCAACACCAACAGACGAGGTGAGCAACAAACTATTTGTTTATCGGCGTTGCCTCTATTGTGATCATGGCGAGATGGGGGTTCGGCTGCTCGACCAGTGGCACCTCGACTCGATTCCACAATTCCCGAATCTTTTTTCTGGTAAGGATTCGTTTGCAAGTCTAGATAATATAGCAGAGATTAGAGGATGATAGTAGAGATGAAAATAATAAATTTGATACAATAACGAAAGAGAGTTTGTAAAGTCATAATATTTTTGAGGGGATTATCAGGATAAATGTCCCTTCTTCTTTTTTAAACTGATTATCTTTTTATCTCACTTCCATTATTCATACAACTCCTAAACATTAAATCAGTTGTGGCAGTGGAAATGTAGAAGTAATGGTAAATGTATTTTTGGAATTAACTTTTAGTGATCTCACAAATAATGTATATATGCATATACTCAAGCGTACACACACACACACACACACACACACACACACACACACACACACACACACACACACACACACACATATATATATATATATATTATATATATATATTTATATATATATATATATTATATATATATATATATATATATATATATATATATATATATATATATATGTACACACACACACACACACACACACACACAACACATATACATATATATATATATATATATATATATATATATATATATATATATATATATATGTATGTATATATATATACATATATATGTATATATATATATGTGTATATATATATATATATATATATATATATATATATATATATATATATATATATATATATATATAGATATATGTGTGTGTGTGTGTGTGTGTGTGTGTGTGTGTAAGTATGAATGTGTTTGTTTACATACTTTTTCTCTTTTTACTTTATATTTCATTTTTTCTTTTATTTGTTGTTCCACCTTTTCTATTGTTATATTCCTTCCCCTCCCCATTCTAATGCTTTTTAACACCGACATTTTTCAGAAGAGCTCGGTGACTTCAAGGGCCATCATTTCCGCATAGTCGCAAGGTTTTACTTCCCGACCATCGACTACACGCGAGACACGGACGAGAACGGAACCACAGTCACACTCCGGGATTCCCTCAATGCTCGCATGCTCAAGGCCGTTGCCGCCAAGCTGAACTTCACGTCAGTGCATGGCGATTATGAAAGCTGTTGTTACTAGTTTGTTGTTTTGAAGTGTTTATTTTCATGAATTCTAATTAATATTTCGTTTCGTGGGATATTTACATAGAGCTTTGTATAGCGCCTTTACGATTGATTACTGTTTTTATAGTCTTAAATATGAGTATGGCAGTGTACATAGTGATATACACCTTTTCTTAGTACTTAAAGTTCAAAACCTCTTTAATCAACGCTTGGTATTGTTATATGTTAGTGAACCAATTGGATTAAGTAGAACGCCTTTTATATTTATAATATAGCACATGCTCTTTATTGATTATTACAATGTTTAGTTGTTGTTTTAGATACGTTATCCGAGAGCCAAAGGACAGGGACTGGGGAAAGCTGCTGGAAGGAGGGAACTGGACAGGCTTGGTAGGCACCCTCCAGCGGGGGGAGGCCGACTTCTCAATGACAATCACTCCCACGGCACCCAGACTGCTGGCGATAGAACAGACCAGGATTTACACGCGGGATCCCTTCGTCATCGTGTCTCTGAAGCCGCGTCTGCTGCCGCATTTCTTGGCTCTTGTTACCCCTTTCACGGGTGAGGTCATACGAAGGGTTTATGTCTACTGTAGTTCTGTTTACTAAAATAAAGGGCCTATGGACATAGTCGGGAGAGGGGATCAGGTGCACTGAGGAGTACCACATACCTAACACTCATGAGAAGTAAAAAATACATGAGCTTGTTTCCATGTCAAACAGTGCTATTCAACCTAGGTGGACAGTACTGCGAGGTTTAGGAAGGGTAGATTTGGGGTGGAAGGTGGATGGATTAGACCTTGTTCACTTACCAGGGCTAAATTGAGTTCATGTTTCGGATCCATTTCGAATCGCATCTAATCTGAACGGGATATACAAGACATGTGGTTCCTGTTCGTTTGATTGGCAAGATTGGTAACTCTGGACTGAGAGTTGTTAGAGACCGTTAATCAGTGTTTAAAGATATATGAAAGCACAAAAAAAACATGGTAACATGCAGACAGATTTAAAACATTGACTCAGTAAGAAAGACATAAAATAGTTACGTTTCGAACTTTCAGTAAAAGTTCATCCTCAGACGCAGGTAATCATAAATATACCTGTTCACTTTTTGTGGCCAGGGATGGTTTATCAATTAGGCAGAGACAGGTTCCATAGACCTTATGAGACTTTTACCTTGAAAGGTGTTCTCATAAAATATGAAATTATGAATTGTAATGTCAAATGCTTATTTATCTATGTTTATCACTTAATGAGTATGAAGTGTTAGGGAAAGTAGTACAATATGTTTCTCCGTTTAGTCAGAAACTGATTTAAAAAATATCATTTCTAAATGAACTGTTTGACTGCTTTTATCGAATCACCAGTAGAGGTGAATGTCTTTAAAAAAAATGTAGGAAATAGAGGAGATAAAAATATCCACGCATCATCGAAATAAAATATCTCTTCATCCAAACCACATACCAGTCAGAAATGAATCAAATGCCTTTCTTTTTCTCCTTCAGGTACAGTCTGGTTAGTCTTAGCAATATGCGTGTTCATCACCGGCGTATCCCTTTTCATCTTAATGCAGGTGTGGTCAAGACTGTTCGGCGAGCCTAGCTTCAGTCTGAGCACCGCCCTTTGCTTCACGTGGGGGACGGTGTTGGAAGACCCTCCCACCGCCCCGCCCAAAAACTCTACGGGCAGGGTATGCCTTGCCAGGAAAAAAAATAACTAATTATACACAAAATTGGTTTGGTATTCTTTAATTTGTTGTGTATAATGGATTTTTTATGTCATTCTTCCAACCCGGTTGAGCGTTTTTCTATTCACTTTATCCCTCATTGCATGGAAGTATATGGGCTGTTTCTTGTGGCGTACGAGGTCTCCAGGGAGTTTAAAAAGACAGGGTTAAAGAAGTTCTCTTCGTGTAAGAGGCCTTGGAATGAGAGGAAGTTATCTTCTTTCCCTACATATCATGGCTATATTACATTCTTTAAATGAAGTACACACAATTTTTAATACTTTACTTACCTGCCGTGTGCATGTGATGTAACGCCGACAGGTTGTGGTGATTTCCCTTGCCATATTAAGTGTGGTTGCGGGTTCAGGCTATCGCTCCTCCCTCGTCTCACACTTGACTGTTCAGCTCATGGAACCCGAAGTGAACACCTTCCATGACCTGACTGAGCGCAAGGGCTGGCGGTGGGGCAGCGAGTCTCTCCTGGGTGCTTCGAGGTCGTACTTCGAGCTTAGCGCTGACCCTGACATCCAGGAGGTATTCCGCCGAATGGAGGTAATAACATTATTAGGTTGTAAGATATATTCGCATGATTATCTATTACCATGAGAGAGAGAGAGAGATGAAGAGGGATAGGGAATGGAAAAAGAGAAGATATAAGAGAGAGAGAGAGAGAGAGAGAGAGAGAGAGAGATTTCAGTTATCACTATATCTAAATATCATTGCCCATGCAGACACACGACCTGGACAAGAACATGGAGCTGGTGCTAAATGGAGGCTATTCCTTCATCACAACGAAGTTCCAGAACACGGCCGTGGTGGCGCTGCGGTACACGAACGCCCGCGGATACACACCCGTGCACACCAGCCGTTTGGAATATCCTAAGTTTGCGGGGACGTCTTGGGGATGCAGGTGATATTTCTTAGGGTTATTAGTCGGTTGCATGATCTTTATTATTTCAGATTTTACACTGTAAAATAAACTGAAAATATTTATCGCACGCAAACATACACACACGCGCGCGCGCGCACACGGACACACATACACACACACACACACACACACACACCTTGTGTCGTATTTTATAATATATATTTGTAAGACGCACGGGTATAATAGAAGCATCCCCAATTTCAACAGGAAATATTCTTGATTTTATTTTCATGGAATTTAGTGAATTCCGGGAAACGCAAGGTGATTTTTTCTTCTTTGTTTGGGGGGATATATCTATATACCACCAGATAGGGTTTAGATGTGTATAAGTGCATTGCTTTCTTGCGTGCCATGCGTGATACACGCTTGGGCTGCCATGTGTCTCCAACGCTGATGATCGTGAGCACAGATGAAAATTGTCGTGGTAGAATCTCTCCCGGTTACTCTTTCGATTCTGTCTATAAATTGTACGTTGCCGCCCCCTCGCTAGTTTTCCTTTGATGTGGCCTTGCAATGCAACACACTCAAGTATTCTTTAATGATGTCCAAGAAAGCGAAGGTGCCTGTCTGTGATAAGAGAAAGCAGTTAGCACTTGAATAATCCCATCTTGATTTTCATAGAAAGGTTCCTGTTGACAAAAATGGAAAAAATCGTTTTTGCATTGATTTTGTTTTGTCTCAGTTAACTGATTAGTGAACTATATTTGTTATATATTGTAAAATGATATATTGAACGTTAACGTCTGACACACACAGTTATTAAATGCATTACGTGCCAGGAGAGGCGCACCATTCCGCCGACAGATCGCAAAGGCGATGCAGCAGCAGATTGAAGCGGGACTTATTGACTACTGGCTCGCAGACGTGGTGAAGGCGAGGGTCATTGAGGAGAGGCAAGACACAAACAAAACCCAAACAAGTGCTATCTGGGATTACACCCCCGACGTAAGAGTTCGTGTCTAGGAATATGTACATACCAATTGGCAGTATGTACAGCTCCTATGTATGGTCCTTATTTTGTGGTTAAACAACATTTTAATAACGCATTATGTTATACTGTTCTCAAACCATTAAGTATTACCAACTTTTTTAACTCGCAATATCCTTTGTTGTTACTGTTGACAGCATGATAACGACCGTGTTGCGCTGAGCATGAGCCATCTTCAAGGTGGTTTCTACCTACTTTTATTGGGTCATTTCATCGCACTCATCGTCTTCGTTGGGGAGAAATGCTGGCCTATTTGAGATGAGAGTAAGATGCGGAATAATTATATGTTTACCCGTACTGGAAGAGCGGTATAGAAATACTTTTTTTTTTTTTTTTTTTTTTAGGAACGCTTACTTATATCCTTAAATGCATATTGTAATAGCATCCTTAGATTTTTATTTATTAAAAGTATTGCGTTTTCTAATGTGTATTGTACAAATTCATATCGAAATGCTTATTTTCAGTTATATCTTACAGATGAATGATGATATAGATAGATATTTGTTGTTTGACATCAGGACCGAAAAACAAGCGATACACCCACTGGCTTCACTTCTTTCGCAGAATGTGTGTATAATTAGATAAGTTAAAGAGGATTGGTAGTTACATAAGAATAAATACAATTACTGTGTTACTATAGTCCTATTCTACATGGCTGTATTTTTCGTTTTACAAAAATCTGTATCGGGGGTTCTTCACCCACATTTTTTGTAATCCATTTCTAAATTGGCACCACATGGACAACACTTTGCAAGTAAGTCTGTAAAATTGCCTTTTAATGCTTCGATGCAATTGTTCTTGGCTGTTACTTACTCTTTATGACTGAAAATGTAGTCCTCAGAAAAGTTGGTGCCCATTGGTTCTTGCTTTTACGGTGAAAAATCCCATCTTAATCCCGAGACATGCAACTCAAAGTAAGGTATAACACAATCTACAAAATTTCATTTAACTACACGCAAGAAATCTATAACTCTGATCTTAACGCAACATAATCAGTAAGCATTTCAGTAATGTTGGTTATCAGTAGATATAGCCTCTACCTTGCTCAGTCACTGGATTAAGCTCGGAAAGGAAATTACAAGGTAGCTTTCATTCCTTCTGCGGCTGTTCCCTCACGCACTTCGCCTCCCCCATTCACGCCAGGCTGACATAAGTTGTAAAATTTCACATGAACATCAAAAAGCGCGTCAAGGAAGATTCTGATATGCCTCCATGCTCCCTGGCATGTGGCAGAATACTAAGTGTGACACTTTTTGACTCTTTCAGGTGAATGGAAATGAGTCAGTCTGACTCGAGTCAAATGACTCTTATCTCGACTTACCAGAAAGGATTTTACGGTGCCTTCTCTAAGAGTGTTCTTGAACACTGATAAAAAAAATAGCTTATGGGACTGTTAGACATAATCATTATATGAAAATAAAGACCACTCCAGCCAGACACAATACATATTAACCCATTGCAGATGAGGGTAGATTTGCTTGACTGGTCCCTAGGATGGGCACTAGTGCCATCAGCGAAAGACCCTCCAGATTTATTTCTTAACGAGGGAGCTTCTTCCGACATATCGGAACCTTTCTCGCTCTTTCATTCACTTGTTATAATATTAGCACTTTATTTGATTGGTATTTTTGTTTTACTATCTTGTTGTGCTATCTCATAGCGTTTACCCATATTGTAGTGGATTAAAATTGTAGTTTAGGTCCATATCAGCTCATCTGTACTTTATATTCAGTATGATAAAAGTACTAGTTTTATGAGAGAACAAAAAGCAACTACATTATTTTCGGGTGCGTGTTTCGTTTTTTGTAACCATCCCTTATGAAATTTAATAAAGAGATAGGGAAGAGAAAGAGCACCTATATTTACATGACTGCCACAGTACACAGCACCCATACTGGGAGATGGCACATTGCAGATGCTGCACATGATCTGGAGCCTTCCTCCTCTCGTTCTACATGTACATCCTGCATCACCAAGTTATTGCTCTCCTTAGATAGTGCTTGGTAGAGACCACGGATGGGCGCCCTTCAAGGCTTTCTTTCTTGCTGGTGCTAGGATTCACTCTCCCTAGACGTTAAATATACCATGACTACTATTGGCACCTATTGGTTGTCACCGGTCGCCAGGCAAAAAAACTCACTTCGACATGTATGTGTTGGCACTCGTCCATAACAAGTTATTAATAAGGGTTTGTGATCAATGGGATCATGAATTGAGTCAGTGTAGAAAGATGATGGAACTGACTATAGGATTATGCCAACATGTACTTCTTTATGCTACTCAATTTAGCAGAGAAAGTAAATGAAATAAAAAATTGTAACTATTGTGATAAAAGGATAATAAAAGAACAGAAACCTGAAAATACAAAATTATTTTCCATACAAAGATTTGCATTTTGTATATCTGTTCCAGCCATTCTTCCATCAAACATCACATGTAAGCCGCCCATCCAATATACATCTGGCAAAGGTTATCTATACTGGTAGCTTCTTCAATGAGGGAGTTAACCTGCCCCTCAACAGACAGGGGAAGGTTGAGACCTCGCCCTTTTGTACGAATCTGTCCACTTAGTCGATGTTCTATGTTGCTGACATGCATCTGTGCCTAGGAGATGGATAAGGAGTATGGTTAGAATCCTTTAATAAACTTCATGGTAATATGAGATTTTTGTCAAGTCTATGAGCATACTTTTTTATATCTTTTACACCATTTACTGCAAGGCCACTGTTTCATACCTTTTCATTGTTGATTTCACCTGTGTTCTTGGCACTTTTGTCTCCTCGTGACCACTCCACTAAAGGATCATGAATGAAAGGACGAAGAATAGACATGAGGGCATCACGTTCATCTCTCATCACTCGCATTGTAACCTATTTCATGAAAAGGAAAGAATTAATTATTTTGTACATACAATATGCACCTGCATTTTATATGAGATGCTGGATGCTTTGACACATTTGAAAAGTAACTTGCATACAGACATCTATTTCCAGTTCTATATATACCTCACAAGTTTTTCTAAAGATGCCCTCAAATCCTGTTGGTCCCATGGCACTGATCATGTTATGGGTCAGACGGAATGGAACACGCTCAGGCCAGTCAAATGTCTCTCCCTGGTGTAAAAACAAGATACAAATTGAATGGGAATAAAACTACTGAAAGTATCATTTATCAAGAAAAGCAAAATCACCAATATAATCATTTATGTATTTCACTTTTTGAGAATCTCCATTTACAATCAAATTTATTCATTACTGTTGAAAGCAATCAACATATATTCAATCACAAACCTTGTTGAAAAGACAGTTGAAATCCACATGTACTGTGTCACCATTTGAGGAATCAAATAGAATATTTTCCCCATGCCGATCACCAAGACCTAGAATATAGCCCACCATGGACATGACAGCTGTGGTACGGCAGTAGCTCAGTCTAGCTCTCAACCTGGAAGTAATAAAAATTATTTACATGAAAATATATGTAAATATTTCTAACATCCTGATCAAAACATGAAATGGATGTTATAGTAATTTACAAAAGAGTAATTAATTCTGTAGTTTTCTAATATCCTTCAGAGCAACATTGATCATAAAATAAGACTACGTCTTGATAAGATTCTGTCAAGCAAATTCTACAAATATAGAAAAAGAAATCTTGTTTAAAGAAATATTCCCAGTTAATGTTTCCAGCAAACATCAACTTTATATTAACATTATTCCCTCACCATGCCTGTGGATCCGGGAAATTTCGAAGAAACCATTCCCCAAACACAGGAGGATGTCTAGGAACTAGTTTGTTCTTGAAGATGTCCCGTTTAGTTGCTAGGGGAGTATCTATTTTGCACATATTCTGCTTCAGTTCCTGGCCAGACATATATATCCCAGTGTCTCGATAGATGCGATGGAGGATCTGTCTCAAGCCGTTGAGGTTTTGAATCCACTCAATCAGGCCGCATTCTTCATTTAAAGGTACGACTGCCTGTAATCAAATATTGTATTTTATGCCAATCTCATTAAAGTACCTGAATTATTATGTTACTTTTTCATAGAGTTCACAGAATCACTGGTCTAAGAACCCATTATATTTTCTCATCATAGAATAAAAGCAACCATAGTCTTTGTTAAAGAGGCCATTAACCACTTTCCTCCCTCCTCTCCCTCCCATTAAAATAATTTAACAAAAAACTATAACTATTGACAATAAACAACACTGCACTAGTAACAAGAACAGTAGCTACTCACATATGTTCTAATGTGCAAATCCCTCCTTCTTGACTCTGGATCTTGCACAAGGCAGCGATTAACAAATGCATTGAATTCCATGAGTCGACAGTCTTTCCTCAAGTCATCCTGTAGAAGCGTACATTTATCATCATTATAAGGCAAATTCCATACATTAAGACCATAAAACTTTCACAATATGGTTTTGTTCTTAAGTGATGTTTAACTTAAACATGTATATCAATGACAGTGGAATAGGAGATGAAGGAGGAGGAGGAGGAGATCGAGGAGGAAGTGGAAGAAGAGAAAAAAGAAGAGGAAGAAGAAGAGGAAGAAGATGAGACAGAAAATGAAGAAGATGCAAAAGAAGAAAACAAAATTATTTTACCTTTGGTTTGCACATCATAATGTACCTGTTGCCATCTGACCCTCGCAACGTTATTTTCTTTGGCAACTGCAGGGACTGCATAATTTCCACTTGATCTTCAATACTTGCTAAGAATACTTCAGCTCTAGAAAAGAAGTAAACTGGTTTTTAACACAATAACTGTCCTACTTATTTTGTTACATTCTTGAAGAGCATTTCTACAAAACTAGCAAGGAGATATACCATTTCTTATACTTTTTAACCTTAATTAATTTAAAAATAAACAAGTTATGTTATAATAATAAAAATCCCTTTACTCCAAGGACATTCAAAATAAAAATATATAATTGTTGCTCTAAAAAAATAATTTTCCAGTGAAAGAAAGCTTGATTTGTAATATGCATGTTAGAGTAGACATGAAATTAACAAGTTATTATTGAAATAAGTTTTTTAAATAAAGTATCTCTTGAAATACCTGGGGAATGGATTGTGAGAATGAAGAGCATCTGAAGACACAGGAGTTGTTACTGTCATCTGTTGCTGAAGGGGCAGGATAATACTTGAAAAAGATGAGTCGGAGAGCAGTCTTGGGAGTCCTCGTAATAAGCTGTTCAGGCTGACTTGTGGCACACCCTAAAAAAGACAGAAAAAAAGGTTTTCACAGAGTGTAAGATGTGTCTTTGTTATGCTTTGCTAATATTTTACTTATGCATTACCACTGAAATAATTATTCTTACACTATAAAAGCTATAAATCTTTTACACAGTAAATGTTGTTCATCAATTCAATCACTGTTGTTACACATACCTTTTCTACATGCTTGTTTGAGAGTTCAAGAAATTTATCTGCTAGTTTAGTAGCATCAGCAATGAACTTGTGCAGGTCGGGGTTCTTCCTCTTGGCAGTCTCAAAAATTTCAATACACCTTGATACTCTCACTGGATATGAGGACTGAAATTAAATAAATCAGACAAGGGCTGAAATACTTATTACAATACTTATTACATAGGAAATACGTTTACAATTTCATTGACCAATAAAATTAAGATTAAAACCACCACTATACAGTAAATGAACATAAGAAAGAATTGCAGCTATATGCATTGCAACTACTGGAATAGCCAGAAATACTATAATCA
>NW_028234434.1:10755407-10770407 GCF_977035675.1 Penaeus japonicus
AGGTAAGCTTTTGTATCTAAGAATAAAAAAAATCATAAAACAAGACTACAGTGGCTAGTACATGTATACACATACTCTCAGCATCAGAGGGTTAAACAATGATATAATTGAGAAAGTAATTTTCATAAACCTATTACTACTATTTTATAGTGATGTGAAAGCAATACACATTCAATACAAACTACTTTGAATTTTGAATTTTTTGTTCTGAGCATGTTATTGCTAAAGTATATTTACACACTTTCCCTAACCTCAGTATGTTTGGATACGCTCTTTGATATGCCCACTTCTCCATACTAGCCGCAGACAGGGGAGCAATCTGCTGTGTCCGGAGGCGACGCAGACTTGACTGGTATGCTGCAGAGTCCCTTGCACGGACAGCAAGGAGGACCTGGCCTACACCCGATCCCCAAGAGCTCTGATTAGGATTAGTTTCCAGGTATTTCTCAAGGCAGTCCCATTTTCCAAGTCTCCAAGCTGCCTCTACACGATATTCATTCAGTGAAGCCTCAAGCTCAGGCCTGAAATGAAGTCAAATATCATAGTCTGTAAAACTACAAACCTTCAACTTAAGAGCTTCCCTATTTACTTTCTTGATTAGTAGGCAACATAAATATTTTATAATTTTAGTGCTGATATTCTTCAATCACTAAATTTTAGTTTTCACTGTCATTACCATTATCAATACCATGAAAATCTAAAGATATCTAACAATATGAAAAATACTATATATTCACCTCATGAAAAATCAACGTGTAATTATCTTGTTTAAGACTTATGCCCAAATAGTAAACACAAACTTACTTGTTAGAAAGAAGTCCATGTGTTATGTTAAGGACTGAATGAGGTTGATCCAAACTCAGGTAACAATCTAGTAGTCCCTTGTATACTTCCTCTGATCCCTGCCTCACACACAGATGCTCATAGCATCCTAATGCATCTTGTAAACGTCCTGATAGAAGCGGTGTTTAATCAGATTTTTCTAAAAATTCAGATCAACTTTATTGAAATGCAATAATCTTAATTCAAATGCAAAATGTCAGGTAAGATTCAGGTTTGCTAAATATTTTTCTAAAAGAGGTTATCTCCATCATATTATTAAATTACTGATAGATTACTCATTCTACCTGTTGCAACATGCTGAATAACTTGTTCATCTAAAGATGGATCCTCTTGACGGATGGCTGCTACACCAGCAACACCATCAGGTTCATCCAATGAAACGTATATGCGCTGTAGAACAAAATAATCCTTAGGCACAGCAGCATAAAATAATGTAACTAATCTTTCTAATTCAATCAATGAAAATTATATCAAATTATCAATATGTACAAGAAGAGAACCTTACTTGTATAAAACGAAGATGTTCCTTCAAGTGACTTGGTTTATCTTTTAAATAGGCTTCAATATGAAGCAGGGCTCGGTGGTAGGCTTGGCACTTGAAAGATGTTTGTGCTAGCAAATTTGCTGGAATCTTCTCAAGAAAACTTGTCACCTGAGAAAATACATCAAAGATACAAGGAACATTACAAAGTGGAGTTTACTTTACATGAATGTAGCTAATAAAGTACTTTAGAGTAAAAAATAACATACTACAGAAATAATCAATGTATACCATAATTAAGATTGAGGTAGATATATTCTATGTAACTACAATCAATAAACCCAAAATGAAAACTGCAGATGAAAAGAGTGTAGAGAGGTACACCTGAAATGAGTAATGAAGCAAAACCAAAATATATGGTACAGGCTGCAACTTAAAAAAACAAAACTATTTACAAAACAAGTTACTAAAAGGATTTAAAAAAATAAATTTAGCTTACACATATAAACAACAAGGTTACAAACCTGCTGTAATTCCATGGACGGTGTAAAAGCTCCACGTCCTTTCTTTGATGCATTTTCAATCTGCCTCTGTTTCTGTGTCCACTTACTTACATAGTCTAAAGCAGTGAACAATGTCTGAACTGCTAGGTGCCTGTGTAAAGACAATGTTTACCTGTAATTATATACACTATTAATATTGATGCATACAGATTGCAACTGTATCCATTAAGTTTGAAATTTACAATAGATTTACATATCAAATTAATTTTCATATTGTACTTTTCTCTACTAATGCTCGCCTAAAACTTCCCCTATTCCTATATTAGAAACTTCACTGCTTTCCCACTAAAGTCATAGAAACCTCAGTACACTGTCAACTTAGGTCAATAGACCATCTATTTAAAAAAAATAGCATGCTGTTTTCCTGCCTCTATTTCAGTGAGAATGGGACATCATGAAGGTAAACTAATTTATTTGGTACTGTTGGTTGGCTATGAAATTATGGGGTCTTTAACCCACTCATGACAGGGGCATTCCAGCCTTGCATGTTACAATGCCGGGGCTCTCGAACGCATAGGCCTAAATCAGTTAAATAAACAACGCCGTATGACGTCACCCGGCGAACGGGCCTTGAATGCGCAGTACCCGTGGTGTACCACCCATCCAGAGAGGGTTAACCCTGAATATTTAGGTTTTTATTTTTTTTCATTTTTCAACATGAAAATATTGAATAACCTTCACATATATATGGTAGACCCTCCAATAACATTGCAATATAGAGTGGTAATATTCTGCATTATTTGTTGAGTATAACTTGTAAATGCCATGAAATGGTACCATACCTCACCCCACTATATCTCATCATGAACAGATAAACATAAAATGAATGAAAATTAATCTTAAATGACCTTCAAGTAACGTGTCAAAATTTTGTAAGTACAAAATTTCGAATATGCTAAATATCAAATTCTCAAAAAAACAAAAGCAGTTCAAATATATCATGAGCAATGAAGAATTACATAATTTGTCCTAAATTAAATTATAAGACTGAGGAAGTGCCATGTATTTTACAAAATTTTCACTGAGAAGAATGCAATAACAATTTACTGACAAACCAATTGCAACAGAAAAACTTACTGTAATTCCAGTGAGATTGTAGAAGGTTGTTCTGCCACTGGTTTCTCATCCATGTGTTTCATTACAGCTAGAACCTCTTTGAGAATTGTCTCATGATGATGCTCAGACTCCCTTAATGCACATACTAACACAGGTTGTAACAGATGCATGGCTGTTGTTGTGTCTCTTCGGAGGATTGGTTTGCAGGCACTGAAAACCTGTCAAAGTATGATGTTAACAAGTAATTCTTATAAATCATGGAATCCCCAATATTACCTAAGTCAGATAAAACTGATCTGCTTTTCAACACCCTTACCTATGTCTTAATCATAATAACTACTTCAGAAGGTGATAAATCTTTCAATATTACCAAAGATATCTCGACTTAAGTCCTCTATCCAAGTCTGTATACAGCCTATTCAGTAATGTCATGTACTAGCAACCAGATAAATTTGGGGATAATTTTAAAGAAATAACCAGAAAAATATACATTCATAATATCCTTTACCTGACTTTGTTAAATCTACTTTTGTATCATCTCACTAATCTTTCATATTTGTTATCTGATTACTTTCCAAGTATCCTTTCTTTATGGTATCTTCTTGCATAGGTTCATCTTGTACCCTATTCATATTACAAACACACCTGAAAGGCTCTCTCCCCTTTGAGCAAATCTATTAAAGAGCATGTCCAATTTGTTAGCCACTGATGGAAGGTCTGTGCCCGTGAGCTTAAATAGATGGGTGAAGGTCTTCCCGAAGATGATCGACTGTTGCTGTTGGCCACCGTATACTTTGAAGTCATCAAAGGGAAAATGATCTCTTGCATCTGGTATGGCAAACGGTCCCATGCCCCAGAACCAACTTTTGTTGCCCCTTCTGAGCCTCTCTCTCGGATGCCATACACTCGTGTTACCTCCTAAAATAATATTACCAAATAGAATCATGTCATAATCAATTTATTGGTCTGTTTCATGAAAATCTCAAACTTTATACAACATACTGAAATAAACTGAATATCATTCACAGCATGCTTTCTCATGAAATAAAAAAGAATTTAGATTTTTAGAAATTTAGAATAACCATATAAACAAAAATGATCTGTAATTAATACCACAATACATGCACAGGAACTACTTCCGTGACTTATTACTTCAAATCAGAAATACACCAACATTCAAGAGACAATGTCAAATGCAGAATTCACAAATATTCAATATCTATTTTATATGTGAAAAATGCAGAGTATATAAGATCAAACTGCATCCAGACACAGATGAAAATATTGTTAGAGCAATCATAAAATGAAGTGACTCTACCAATCACTAAACATAACATACCTGCATGGCATATGATGCACAAGTCTGGGTATTGGCATCTGTAGCAGCCAAGAAAGCTCTTCCTAATTCAGTCACTAATTCCACTATGAAAAGTTCTTCTTCAATATTCAGATGTACTTTGCTCAGTTCCTCTGCAACAATATGCAACAAACATATAGCCATACTACAAAATGATTTTTACCTCTTTATCTGAAAATATATCAAATAATATTGCTTTCAGAATTCCTATAATAAATATATTATCACCTTTAATGTTGGAATGTGTATAGAGTCGCATGGGGTCAATGGCACCCAGGAGACCAAGGCACTCTGCCACGGCCACTTGCACCTCTTCCTCTACTTCACGGCACTGACCTTTTAGAATAAACAATATGATTATTTCTCCAACACTCAATGGGCTATCATATTCAAAAGAACAAACATTGAAAAGTATATTATATTGTTATAATAATCATTCAAAAGTATTCTATAGTCTTCTATATAACATTCTATATCCTATACCCTTCTACAGTGGGCATGTTCCATGGGGGTGATCACATTTATTTTGTATTTTACATTTTACATTTCTTTAAACTATGCAACTATGACATATCAAACACTAACTGATATCATAGTACTATCATACTACTTATGACTCTTATGTCATATTATAAGTCTAGAAAATAATAGAAACACAAAGAACATCTTAAGATGTGGAAAAGGGTTAACCCCTTTGCAGTGGATCACAAAATTTCTTGAGAATGTAAAGGAGGGCATATAAATAATATTACATTTTGGTGTTTTCCACATTGTTTTGAATAATGATATGGTAACTATAGGTTGTCTAACCAATAGATACCTTATTTTCCTCATAATATGCCTGCCCACATAACTCTTTGCCAGTTGTGGAAGGGTTAAGAACAATCATTGAAAAGTACATCACATTTTTGTGAAAAATTAATTCATTTGTAATATGTTCTTTTCCTCATTGTCCCATTTTACCTAAAAGAATGCTGAAAAGTTCAGAAATGGTTGGATGCACATTATCTGCATCAGTAGTGAGATGGTGAACAGCCTCTTGGTTGTGCCGAAGAATGTGGCGTAGGCGGTTCAAGGCATGGAGACGTACATCCAGGCTTTCATGGCTAAGACCGCGCAACACAGGTGACAAGGCACTCACTACCTCTTCTCCACTTCCTCTGAAAACATGTTTGTAATTTGAGTCATACTCATCATTAGTGAGTGATCTATCTCATCCTTTTCTACTAATGGAAGAGGATGAACAACACCTAAGCCTAATAAACCTAATATCCCTCAAGTAATTGCTGAATCTATTTAACCCTATGACGACGGTGTGTCACACCCGTGTGACACAGCTAAATTCCCGATGCCGGGGCGTCATGCCAGTGTGACGTTTCCAATGCAATGGCCCAGCATAGGGGTTTTCACTTAGCGCATGCCCCATCAGGAAAGGGTTAAGAACACACAGATGATAAAAACTAAATGTTCCTTAGACAGTTAAAGTGTTTATTCAAGGAGGTTGGTATCCCTCTTAACCCATTGGTCGCGGTTTTCAAATTAGTGTATAAAGGCTTATGGCGGTATTACCATATATGGCCCGGATGTCCATACGGTATTTATTTTACGTTCGGGCGGTGTGGGAGGCCGCGCTCGAGGCAGTTTGACATCGGTTTTCCCTTTCGTGTGAAAACTGGGGAAGCTTGAAAACAACTTTTTTTTCCAATATTGTAGACTCGTACACGAAGTCTTTAGAACACGTAAGCAGTTTGATAATGTAATAGAAAACGCTCGGGCGGTGTGGGAAGCCGCGCTCGAGGCAGTTTGACATCGGATGTTATGGATGTGGTCAATAAAAAAGAGAGTGAAACAAGTACATGTAATTTCATGTAAAAAAATTATGTACAATATATACAACACTATACACTTCATGGTCAATAATGGAGCTTATTATGAAAGTCTTCAAAACATCCAAAAACGCAAAGCGGCACTCTGCAGACTCTGCACTCTGCTTTTGTCATTTTTCTCCTGCCATGTGTATAACACACATGGCACCTCTTATATCTTTTCCCTTCAGTCTCCACAATTGCATGTGCATTCCTCCCCTGTAGGCGGAGTGAGGTGTTCGTGCTGGCTGGCCTTCCTCTGCCACTGGGGTAGGTACTCAGACAAGAGCCCTCGTATCACCTCCTGTCTGAAAATCAATTGTTGGGCGATAGTCCCACCAGCCTGTTTGTATAAAAGGAATGAGTTGATCAAAGCCATGTCAAATAGGTAGAAGAAGACCTTCTTATACCATTTTATACCCTCATTGTAATCTATCACAGCCTGGGGTTTGATTACTTTCTCCCCTTTTCTATTTACCCTCTCGGTTTCAACCATGGCCGAGGTATGCATTGTTGACAATACGTATAGCTGTTTTTTGTCTGCCCACTTTATGCACATCCTCTCCATGTCGTTTAGCCGCAATCTTTGTGGGAAATCTGTGGGCATGAACTTCCGGTTACCTCTTACAGTACCACAAGCGTTGGTCTTGAACAGTGTTGGTGAGCTGTACCAATTGTCAACGTAAAGACTGTAGCCCTTATCCAGCACTTCGGCTGACTCCATAAGGTCGGCTACGGCCTTATGTGACGTTGAAATTGCAGGTGTATCCACAGGTAGGCCCTGAGGATACACACAGTTTGTAGATTTTTAGTCCGAACCGTGCCCTTTTTGTAGGATTATAAGTTACAAAACCGAGCCTGCCTCTGAATTTCCACAAACTCTCGTCAACTGTTATTGTTTGCGGAGGGATATATGCTTCTTTGAAACTTTTCTTCAGAAGCTCGACGATGCGGCCGAGCTTCCACAGCCTATTGGTCTGATCTGCCCCGTCACTGCTAAAATGGAGACAAGTGGATATCTGATCATACCTGTCCCTTGGCATGTGTTTGTAAAAAAAAGGACTATCATGGAGTTCGTCCTTGGACCAGTGCTGGGCTTGGCGGGGCTTTGGCGAGATTCCCATCATAATTCTTAGCGAGACCCACACTGCGAGTTCTGGAACGGTGACGGGCGTCCACTTTCTTTCGTGCCCTCGCACAAAACCAGGATGGGACTCGGCGTACCTATAATGGATGGTAAACATTCAGTAGAATTTTATATGACAATGTATTCAGTGAATGTTGATTTTTACATAATTTTTGAAAGAAAAGGGATGGCAACTTACTTGTTGGTCTCTTCCACAATTATTTCCATCATTTCCTCGGTGAAAAAAAACTTTAGGAACTTATGTGGGGAGTCCGAATGAGTAAGATTTACTCTTAGGCCTGGTGTTGCCGTCAGGCCGAACTTTCTGGGAACATTCTCCCGCTTTCTCCATTTGAAACCGGGGGTCCCTGGAGAATTCCTAACTCTGAGCCTTTGAGCATACTCAGACAGAGGTTCATCTGAATCAATGCTGCTGTTATGCAGCGGGACATAGTCGAAGTCGTCGTCAGACGATTCGTCTGATGAATTCTGTTCCTCTGCCAGTGTTTCTCTTGAGAGAGGGACATAGTTCTCGAATTCGTCCTCTCCCTCCTCATCCGAGATATCGAAAAAGTTTGAAGTTCCTATAAGTAAGTAAATGGATGTAGTGGTCAATAAGAACTCAGTACGATATGTGGCGTGACAAAAAATTATTCCCGTGACTTACCTGGAATGGGTTCCATGGTTGAATGTGTCTACCGAATAGAGATCAGGGGTTCTTATACAGAATTCTAGCCAATCACCATTCAGCACAATATGTGGCATGACATTCCAACCAATCGTTATCCCTAACCACCGCAGGACATCGTGCCATCCGCGCTGGGGCGTTTACGCCGATGCCAGCCTTGACATTATATCATGCCATCCGCGACCAATGGGTTAAAATTTAGAGATTCTAATAATCAAAAGAATATCTTTTGAAATCCAACTGTAGAAAACATAAAATCTCTAACAAACCTCAAATAACAAACAAAAATCACTAATTTCAGCACCATGGATACTGATGCATAAAGTTGTCAAAAGTTGTCTTTGAAGGTAGACATGGGCTGTAAAATGGTATATTCATGTATTCATGCAAATACCTCTCCCCCTCTGAAATATTCCTTATCATTAGAATTAAAAGAACCATGATTTGAGAAGAGTGAGAGGTCATAACTTCCACATTCCTACTAGCGACCATACTACTAAACAAGCTGATTTGTTATGACAGCAAAATATATTCTGATAATAATTACCCTAAAATAAAACCAACTTTTGTGACTGAGATCAATACTTTGGGTGGGCATTTTTTTCTTCTTCTAATTTCCATAGAGGTCTCAAAAGCATTAAACAATCAATTAAAACAATCATAATGAATATATGTACAGCATAGTTATGTAAGTTCACTCCAAATGAATTTAAAATAGATATGTAGGATGCCAATTAACACTGGAAAAAGAGAGAACGGGGAATAGTTGAAATAACTCAACAACTAATGCTGAGAAAGCACTTTACACTACCAAAGCCATACTTACCCCATCACTCTTGTCTGTCTTTCTAAGATAGCTTGATTGACCTGTGTAAGGGCTGGGTCTTCAGGAAGGAGGGGCAAGTTTCCTAGGAGGGGTCTAATGGATGGCATTTCAACCTGGAGAGAAGAAATAGAATAAAGTACTTTCTCTAAGACATCATTTTCCAGTTTAATAAATAAATTATTTCACAAACTAATTAAAGCAAAGTAATGACACCAATTTAGCCACTGGATATTATGTTAGGAAATGTAAGAATCTGATATTCATCCAAAAATTATCTTTCAAGAATATAAGATCATTTCCCACAGACATTGTTGAGTACAAATATGTTTAATGGTAACATGTCATAGATATCTGATAGTAGATGCATGATGAAAATGACAGAAATATATTTACCAAGACACTTGTCAAAACTGGTGCCATCTGTTGAGGTCGCTCTCTGACCAGAGGTTTCACCACTACAGCTACTTCCTCCAATAAACCTTCCAAGGTACTCTCATCAAGGCTGCAAAAGATATCCACTTATATCCTCTTTCTAAATCTAAAAATCATATACCATGATATATATTTTTTGAGTTATTTCAGTATGTTTCTGAAGGTCTGACTCACTTGTAAAGGAAGTTTGTCCAAGCACTGCAACCGATGTCAAAGAACTCATCATCCCTGAGTTTGAGTGCTGTCTTCAAGGATGCTAAAATCTTCCTTGAAACTGGAGATATATACTGTCTTCCCATAACTACCAGAAGATCACTTAGCGACCACAGGGCACACCGTTTTTCCCTAAAGAAACAGATATATTTTGATATAATTCTCCACACAAAAAAATCATTCCACACTTCTAAAACTAAAACAAAAAAGAATAGCAAAGAAACAAGACCATAATTCTACATACTTGTACATAGTTGAAGATGATACCAGTTTGCTGTCGAGGAATCCCAATATTCCAAGGAGTCTGGGTGCCAAATACTCAGCAATATCCCTTGAAGTTGCATGATCATGTGATGACTTGCTTTCTATGGTGCTCTTTCTTGTAAGTCTACTAGAGGTGTTATGATCACTGCTTTGCTCAATGGCTCGCATGCGGGAAAATTCTCGCAAGACAGCATCCCGGTAGTCGTGCAAGCCAAGGATCAGTTCATTAACTTGGTTCTGTAAAGAGAATGTATATGAAACATAAATTCCACAATAAGTATGACTTCATTATAATGTTTTATGAGGCAAACAAAAAACAAAGATAGCATATTTAAAACATGTCTCTTATTCATTTCTCATATGTGCATTCAATAGTCCAGACATATTTGTTCTTTCTGCTTTTTCTACTTTATACTCCATATTAAGTCAAGACATTACCTGCACAGAGCATCTCCTAATATTTTGAATATGGATATCTGTAGTGGAAGCTATGAAGTCTAACACTGCCTCCTGTTCCTCTTGAGGATAATGGAATACCAAATATGCCAAAATATGCTGTAAAAGAAGTAACGAAATCTTTATTATGGGTAGAGGATATTTTGGTAATGTAATTCTTAATATTCTAATTAGTAAAAATTCTGGTAGCTAATAAAAATGACAGATTTTTCAATTGATTTTTCTTGTACCCTATGAAACATAAATAATCATGTAGCAACCTGGAAGTGATCAATAAGAATGTCCCGCAGGCGAAGAGAGAGACAAGCAGCCAACTCTTGTAGCAAACCTGGCTTGGCTTCTTGTGTTGCACGCACAGCTAATGCTGGCAATAAGTGCCGTATCTGGCTAATTATGAACTGTCCTAGACTGCTCTTGCTTTGATTTCTGTAACAGAAGAACAGCAGTTAAACAATGCATAAGGAAACTAGTCAAATTCAGTTGCTGTCACTTACTTAAAACTGGGATCAATTGCTATTCACCTCAATTCTTGGAAAGAGATCACAGTATTTTCAATCTTCTGTAAGATATGTGACACTCTTTTACCAATAAAATATTTTCTGTTCACCATAATCGTTTACTTATGACCAGCCAGTCTATAGGCTACCTCGCCTTTCTCTTGATTCTCCAAAATGGTCATCAAAGAGAAAATAACATGTTGATACAAAAGACAATATAAACAATTAAGAGGTGTAAACAAAGAGGAAAATCTCCTTATCCTCCAATAACTAACCTGGTACTGCCTGTAGAAGAAACATTCCACTCAAAAACCTCTGCAACATGGCTTAGCATTGCTCCTACTTCTCCTGGTTTGACAATATCTGATAATACCTAAAATTTGAGAAAAAGTACTTGAGATGAGTATTTCAATATCGTACAACCTGTAGATCACTACAAAAAATAATTAAAGAGAGGATGGAAGGATAATTCAGCCAAGTTTCTTATGCTTTTGTAGTACTACTAAACTCCATCTATGATATGTAAATATGAAGCAAGTAATTCTTCAACTATTCAACTTGATACCCAATGATAAAATCAAAGCACAAAGTTATCATATATTTTTTATCTAATTTAAGAAGGGATTTATAACTGTGGTCTTCAGGGATACCCCATCTAAGAATCCTTCAAAAGTATATTGTATAGGAAAGTATAAATATATATATATATATATATATATATATATATATATATATATATATATATATATATATATATATATATATATATATATATATATATATATATCTATAGATATATATATATATATATATATATATATATATATATATATATATATATATATATATATATATATACATATATATATATATATATATATAATATATATATATTATATATATATATATATATATATATATATATATATAATATAATATATATATATATATATATATATCAAACCACCAAGACAAATCAGAGACATACCTGAGCAAGAGATTGCCGGTGTCTAATGTAAAGATCCTTCAATGGCAGTCCAAGGGCATTGGCCAGGGAGTGGATTGTGAGATGAGCCTGTGCTGTGACCAGCCGGTCTGTTGATGCTAAACACTGTAAAAGCAGCACGAGCACCCCACCTGTCAATCCACCAAGGGGACATCTGTTGGCAAATAGGGTATCTAAGCTGATCTGGATCATAATATTAAGCATATGAGCATCACTCAACAATTTACAGCTATTGCAATGCTATCTCAGTATGTAGTATAATAATATAAAATAAGTATGATGAAATATCAAATATGATAAAACAAAAGGAAAAGTATAATCAAAGCTAGACAACCATGAAATATCTTTTTAAGTTCTTCCACCAACCTGACAAGATAATGCAGTGCTTCTAATACAGCAAGGTAAGTTTTGCTTGGTGATTCCTTTCTTTCAGCTGTCCTGAATAGCTCATTCAAATAAGAAAGAACCAGTTCTCCTTCTTTTGACACCACAGCAGACTTCAAATCCTGGAAAATATATATATGTGCATATGTAACAAAAAATATACACAAAAAAAAATAGCTATAATAATAATAGTTGAAATTAAATCATATAACATCACTCTAAATCTACAACCTCACACTGCAGAATAATACCTGACTTGAATCACTTTGTCCACCTTGACAAACAAGTTTGGAGAGCTGTTTACACATGGCAGAGACAACATGCTTGTCCTGGTGATCCAACAGCATGAGATACTGGTTGATCATCTGAGGGTTCAGCTTTGTATGGGTGATGACAGCTGGGAGAGCCTCAACGATCAACATCAAGACCTTGGCATCGGAGTGGGTGAGCAATCCCAAGAAACGTGAGACTAGTGTGGGATCAACACGCTGAGGGTCCAGGATATTGGTAGCATTGGCATTATTGCACACTCTGCAGACAAGTATGTTTGGACCATACGTATCATCCTCAGACCTGAAGAAAAATTATTGTATTAATATTGTTGGTTTATTCATTATCTATATATTATTCATATATCATTTAATACAAATTATACTAGTTTTCCAATGTAATCAGTATGAAATTAGATTCTGTAAAAATAGATTCTTCAAAATTTGTATACGGCCTTTAAACTATAAAGCTCAAGTCCTATATAAAAAATAAACAAGTTAAAAAAGTCACATGCAAAATCCAAAACATTACTTAGGACACTTCATGGTGGTATGATTTAGAAGAGCACACAACAGGTGACTCAGTGAAGCAGCTCCAGCCTGTACCGTCTTGTGATCGGGGAAATGTAAAACTGCACCTACAACTTCCCCCACTAACTGTTGGCCTCCAGCACCCCCTAACTGATGCACCATCTGGGGAGATATCAAAAGGATATGTTAATGAAACTCCTATTCATGTATAGATTTAATTTATTAGATAAAGTCTCTTGGTCACTTTCTGTTGATTTTATTCACTGTGCTGATGGTGATTTGTACTTTCACTATTCAAAGGAATATAGAACTAATTAACAAAAAATAATAATAATGTAAAATAAAGAGAAAAAAAATACATATTTCTTCTCCCACATTTATAAATTCTGATTGGCATATTACAAAAAAAATAATAATAAAATAAAAAAGTACATATACATTGCTAATCAATATTGTAAGAAAAAGAAAAAAAAAAAAGAGGAATCTCACCACAGGAAACCATTTTGCAACCTCATGCATCACAACTGCATCTCTTTCATTGATTGCTGCACGTATTATGTGGCACCGCCATTTTGGGGCTATGTTCTCTGGCATTATAGCAATAATTAAAATACAGATTGCTTTCACTTTGGAATCTGAAACAAAGATAAATACAGTAATATCAACTGTTTTCTTGATCATACATATAAAAAGAAGCTTTCTAGGCATATGGAAATGAGATAGAAATTAAGTCATTACTTAATCATATATTCACACTAAGATTCAAGAGTAATATTTCATAATAGGATTAACACGAAACCTATTAAGTATAAATACTTTTAATAATCCCCCCCCACCAGAAAAATATATTTACAAAATAAACACACGTACCATTTCCCCATTTCAGTTTGGATGCCCATAATGTATACTGCTTTAAGTTCGGAGGCTTCAGATCTAGCAAGCTGACTTCAGAAGCCATCCAAGGGAGTGTTGCAAGGGCCAGCCACATGTGATTATTCTGAGTCTTTGTGTTTGATAGCTCAGCAACACTCCCCGTCCATGCCATGTTTGCAACTGTTTCCATTAGGCATGTGACCTTCATTGAAGAGAATAATATAAATATATATATATATATATTTTTTTTCAATCCAATCTTTCAAAAGAAAAAGGAGTACTAACTGCTTCAAATATTATAAAGATCATCTGTAATATGGTCCTAAATATATTTGCAATTATTTCCATTACACATGTGACCTTCATCTGAGAGAAAAATAAATATCCTTTAAAATTTTAATCTCTCAAGAAAAGAAAAATATATTTGAAAAGAATACCGACTTTTGCAGAGATGAAAACAATCATCCATGTTTTTTTTCCTATTAATAAAACACTCTTAAACATGCTTACCAAGTTTACACTGTCTGCTTCAGCCATGATTGTAGCCAGTGAATCTGCTGCCACAGTTACCCAGGAATCAGGGAAAAATTGCAGAGTAACCTAAAAGGTAAAATCAGATAATAATAAAAATATAAACAAAATATATAGTTTAAGCATCCTTCAAAACTTTTAAAGGCACTTTCCATTTTAGCTGATGCGGAATATGAAATGAACTTTCTAAAGCCTTTCCAATTTCCTCATTCAAGACCACATCATTTATCATTTAATATTTAATCTAATTCAATTCAATATTTAATATCAAAGAGATTCTTGGCATTGCCTCTGACGACATGATGTTATTTCAGTAATTCTGCAGTTTACAAATAAAGGCTAAATCAATTTGTGGTTTTCAGCTAACAAAATCACAATTGGTTTTATGTCAAGACATATAGGGAGTTGTATGTTTCACCAAATAAAAAGTTTCCAATAAATAACCTGGGTATTTGGGATGTTGCTCATGACACGGCCAGCAGTACAGATGATCTCTCCCAGTGCCTTTACACCATCTAGGGGTAGTGCAGTTGTGGTATCTGTCCAGTCTGACAATACATTACCCATTGTCTGTAAAGCAAGCTTCCACAACTTGCTTATGGCCACTACACTTATAGTTGGTTGTGCACTGTCACTGTTCAATAATAATAAGAAATTTACATTTTCATAACAGAAAAAAACAAGTCTGGAAAAAGAAAAGATAAAGGCTTCCCTAACATATGTACCGTATCTACTATAT
>NW_028234434.1:10792907-10795407 GCF_977035675.1 Penaeus japonicus
CAATTCAGTAACCAACAGGCAAGCTTCCCACGAACGCAACCATCTCTGGTGTTCAGTAATCTCCAGTCAAGTTCGTCACAAGCACAAAATTCTCGCCAACAACAATTTAATAACCAACAGCCAAGTCCCCCACAAACACAGCCATCTCAGCTATTCAACAACCAACCAGCTGGTTCTCCACAGCCAGCACCTCAAAATTTCAACAACCAACTGGCAGGTTCTCCATTGAGACAACCAAGTCCTCAAATTAACTCTCAACAGCCAAGTTCATCACAAGTACAGCCATCCCGGCAACAATTCAACAACCAACCAGCTGGTTCTCCACAGCCAGCACCTCAAAATTTCAACAACCAACTGGC
Source organism: Penaeus japonicus (assembly GCF_977035675.1). NCBI lineage: Eukaryota > Metazoa > Arthropoda > Malacostraca > Decapoda > Penaeidae > Penaeus > Penaeus japonicus. The sequence goes on from NW_028234434.1 coordinate 10,793,267, forward strand.
AGGTTCTCCGTTGAGACAACCAAGTCCTCAAATCAACTCTCAACAACCAAGTTCATCACAAGTACAGCCATCCCGGCAACAATTCAACAACCAACAAACTGGTACTCCACAGAAACAGCCAGTTCCTCAACATCAGCCACAACCTACAGGTCAACATCAAATGAACAATGCAACGTTACAACATCAAGCGTCACTATCACAGCAGTTCGCGGCCGACGCCAGGCCTGCCAGACGCCATCCCTTGTGTGGGGTGATGCCCAACCCAGGCGAATGTCGAGCTGCCTTTCCTAGGTAGGTTTTAGGTGTTCGCTATTTGTTATTTTACTTTATAACTGTATGCATATCTAAGCTGGCATGATCATTGGTTGTAAGCATACGTTTTGATCCCTATTTAGTTATCTTTTTATACGTTTAAATGATACTTAACATAATGGTCATAATTGTTTCCTTGCGGAGTGTAATTTGGATTTGATTTCTTTATTTATTATTTCTTTGCCACAAGCTACAGAAATAGATGTTTCTTGGTATAATATTCCTAACAGCTTCAATGGCAAGAACGAAACAAGGATGCAGCATTAACGCCATTACTTGTTTAACAGATATTACTTCAACACGAGAACAAACCAGTGCGACTGCTTCCTCTACGGAGGCTGCGGGGACGAAGGCCTCGATTCGAGCTACATGACGCTGCATGAATGCACTGCAACATGCTTCCCAGCCAACACGCTTGAAGGACCCAACTGCAAGGAGGTGTTCCAAGACGATGGGATCTTTTTCGAACCAGCTGCATCCTTGCCGTCTCTGCCCGTCCCGTCGATCACGTCTGGGACGGTGGGTGGCAAGCCGTTTGCTGATACGTCCCACATTTCCGATAGCGATCTCCCTTTTATCTTTTGATTATCTTCCGATTGTTGCATATTTTGAAACATTAAAAATGTCCGAGTATGGCTCTAGGGTTTGTGAAAATGGCGGGCGTTCATTTTGTAACATGAAGAATGTCTGAGAATGGTTCTAGAGTTGTGAAAAAGAGCGTTCTCTGCATTCAATCATAATAATAATAAACTCGACGAGTCTGTTTGTATACATGATATTGTGTTTCGTTTTTTATTGTTGACGGTTAGATCTTACTTTGTGTAAATAAGAATAGTTGTCTGAAGTACTAGGAAACTAACACTATGATAAATAGTTTATAATAATCTAAAGCGTACCCAAAATTCCTTGGAATTTAAAGTTAATTGTGTTAAACAATAAGTTAAACATGTGATCTTCATGGGATTCTCTGCATTATGCGTTTTGGTAAAACGGATTCCAAGTGATGCACTTTCAACTTGTGCTGTCATGATATTCAGCAGGCATTTCCCATGTCATATATGGAGCCTTTCTTAGGTTTTTACAGTAAACGATAAATATTGGATTTATCTGTTGATAGGTTTAATTGCAGATAATTCAGTGTTTCAGTATGAGCTAGAATGTAACTGATTTACGCTGAATTACACAATAGGCCATATTTGCTTTTAAAAAAATCAGTCTCGCTTTCTCATTGTCCGCAGAATTGTGTCATAAAGCATCTTTCACTCAAGTTTTCATTTTATGTAAATAATACATATTCATTAAGTGTTACCTCAGTTTTATACTGAGATCTTCTGTTATATGCATTCATGTATATATATGTGTATATCCACATGCATATACAAGTGATCTGTGTAAATTTATTTATGTAAATATTGAATACTTCATTGTTCATTAATTAAATAAAAGTACAAAAGTAATTTTCCTCTCATTACCATAAAGCATACGTTTGAATTCACATAAATCATAATACCAAAACTTAAACAAAGGAACATTCAGCAGGCACGAAGGAATCAGACAGCGCCTCCTGTACAAGCCAGCAGTGCAAGCGGTACTGTAAGGCCACAAGCAGAAGCAAGACCCAGTGGTGTGGCATCGAACCAAAACAGCACTGGAAGGATACCAACAACCCGTCACCCGCTCTGTGGGAAAATACCCTCACCAGGAGAGTGTAGAGGGGCCTTCCCAAGGTAGGGTGTATTCCTGACGTAGGGAGACTCTCGGAGAATATGCCAGATAAAAGCACGTAGTAATTAATGTGCCTCAATGACAGCGATGCAATAGCTTGATTT
>NW_028234434.1:10800407-10802907 GCF_977035675.1 Penaeus japonicus
ACAGGAGCCGGTAAATCTAGAACATGTATTATGACCGATTATGCCAACCAAACCATTTCCCTTTATACATTTTTATATAAGAATATTCCAACAATTAAATTCATTGAAAACGAGTAAATGATCCTTTGCTGGAGATATCGTAAGTTGGATAGATAAATACTGATTAAAACTTAAAACCATTTGGTGTTAAACTTACCGTAACTTTTACTCGGTATGATAAAACTATATCACTGAAATATCCTTGTGTTTTGCACATTAAAAAAAATCCATATTATATCATCTACAGAGCTTTACAGTTATTATTCCCTCAGTATTTTGTAAAGAACAAACATTCATTTCATGTGAAATGTTTGATTTATTTGAACAAAAATTATATCACTAATTTAACAATCCTGTCGCTAATTCTATATGTAAGATATTGATATCTTAATTGAAAAAAATAACAGCACGTTAAAGTTCTGTGTTATACCTGGTATGTTCTCGTCTTTGCCAGAACTACCGCTTTTCAGAAGTTAGTTATATTCGTGAGGACAGTTATATATTATAGAGGTAGTAGTGACTGTTCTTTATATAGCAGTCGCGACCGAAGTAAAAGTAGATGTAGTGACTAAATGGCAATGATGAAATATAGTGTTAGTATATTTTTTTAACACTAATGATGATAGTGCATAGGGTTAATAAATTTGATTCAAGAACTTTAAGACGACCAGGGTATTGTATACTGATATTTGTTAAAGGCAGGAATCGCATGGTCCTCTTTGTTTGTATTTCGAAACCACATATACGAATTGTTTAGTCTCTCCTCTATTTACAATTTACTATCTTGACAGGAAATGGTATCTGGCAAGGAGTAACTTAACTGGTGATATGAGTGAATTGAATCTAAAACTTAAATTTTCAAATTTAGATGTCCGTTATAAAATGTACATATATGTATACTTTTAGATAATTAAGCGAATCAAATGGAAACTATATAAATCATGTAATTTAGATGACCATATTAATGTTGAGATCTTTATGGATGTTACAGTACATGATTTTTTGAAAGAGAGAATTAAAGGAATTGGATTTAGATAGCCAGAAAGTTCAAGCTGTATTTGTTTTAAAACAATTAAGGGACAGTATAGCAGACAAGTACTGATAATTTGTTCTTTACAACAAGCGTCACTCGTGTATTATTCAGGGACAAGTAGGTTGCCCTTTGGAATCTAAAATTTCAATTAAAAGGATTTCCCTAGATTTGACATCCATAATTTGTTGTAATTTCGTTAATCTCGCGTGTTTTTCTCAGACTAAATTTTAGCAGTTTACTTTTGATCCTTCATGTAAGCAATAGCTATTAGTATGCTTAGTCCGTTTGTTTTGGTTTTAATAATCTTTAAGTCCACAATGGAGTCTTATCTGATATCCATTTGCTTTTGTTAATACTTTCCATATTAGTATTACTACCCCCCCCTCCCCATTTACTATTTGGCCGATCCTTTATACAAATATAGTTTTTGAGTCCTAATGTTGCACTTGCTGCAGAAATGTTTAGTTTAGTCTCATTGCAGCATGTTGCGTCTAGTTTTTTCGTTTCGATTACTGGTTCTAATTTTAATGATTTTTAAAATAAACATTTTCATTTAAGTAAATAACCCCTAAGAGTTTTTTCAGAATTCTTTTTACCTGCGCTTTTAATACATTTCCACCGTGGATATAGGCCTATTTTTGTTATCATGTTTTTTTTCCAAACCAATAAGGTTTGTTTCTTTATCAGATTTTTCAATATTTTTGTTTCTTAACTTTTTTAGTAAGATTCTCCAGTCTCCCATACTATAATTTTATTTTATTCAGATTTTCTTATGAGAGAGAATTTTTTAATATGCAAATATAAATAAATAAATATGTATATAAATATATATATGTGTATATATATGTACATATGTATATATATATATATATATATATATATATATATATACATATATATATATATATATATATATATGTGTGTGTGTGTGTGTGTGTGTGTGTGTGTGAATATATTTATATATATATATATATATATATATATATATATATATATATTTATTTATTTATACATATGTGTACACACACACACATACACATACACACTCACACATACACACACACACACACACACATATATATATATATATACATATATATATATATATATATATATATATATGTATATAAATGTATATATATATATATATATATATATATATATAAATATGTATATATATAAATATATATATACATATATATATATATATATATATATATATATATATATATATATATATATATATATATATATAGAGAGAGAGAGAGAGAAAGAGAGAGAGAGAGAGAAAGAGAGAGATACATGTGTGTATTCTATGCATTACGATGTACTGTTTATACATATGTTCTTTAGGCGGAGGGAATATGATATACAATATCATGATTTCACTAATATGCATGAGAAACATCCTTTCTTTTTACATTTTAA
>NW_028234434.1:10807907-10810407 GCF_977035675.1 Penaeus japonicus
CGCGCGGCGTTCGGCTATGGAATGACGTCACCGCTCGTTACTCGTCGCGCGTCGACCTGCACGTTGGGAGGGCAACCGGCAACGGTCGTCTTGAGAAGTGTGCGTAAACAGATCTTTCTTATTCAGAGCCCAAGGACAATACAGGTGGTTAGCAAATCGTTGTTAGAATTATAAATTTTGTGCGAAGGATTCATGAATATATTTGACGGTCATTCTATCGTATTATCACAGTCATTGCTTTTTCTTGTTCCTGTTGCTGTTATTGTTCTTGTTGATTTTATATCTAATGTTTTTTTTTCTTCTTGCGATTATGGTTATAGATACGGTAATATTGTCCTAATTATCATTATAATTATCCATATCATCTTAACCTTTTTTTTTAATAAGTATTTCCTGGTTCGCGTTGAATCATAAAACAGAGAAACCGAAACAAAACTTGGAAGATAATTTTTGGGGAAGGAATACGTCCGTATATTATTAAAGATTATTGAAGCATCCGGGACTTGAACTTTCATGGTCGACTGAGAGAGAGAAGAGAGAAGAGAGAGAAAGAGAAAGAGAGAGAGAGAGAGAGAGAGAGAGAGAGAGAGAGAGAGAGGGGGGGGGGGAGAGAGAGAGAGAGAGAGAGAGAGAGAGAGAGGGGGGGAGAGGGAGGAAGAGAGAGGAGAGAGAGAGGGGGAGGGAGAGAGAGAGGAGAGAGAGAGAGAGAGAGAGAGAGAGAGGGAGGGGGGAGAGAGAGAGAGAGAGAGAGAGAGAGAGGGGGAGAGAGAGAGGGAGAGAGAGAGAGAGAGAGGGAGGGAGGGAGGGGGAGAGAGAAGGGAAAGGGGAGAGGGAGAGGGAGAGAGAGAGGGAGGAGGAGAGGAGAGAGGGGAGGGAGAGGAGAGAGAGAGGAGAGAGGGAAGGAGGGAGAAAGAGAGAGGAGAGAGGCAAGGAGGGAGAGGGAGAGGGGAGAGGGGGGAGGGAGAGAGGAGAGAGGTAAGGAGGAGAGGGAGAGGGAGAGAGAGAGGGAGAGGAGAGGGAGAGGGAGAGGGAGAGGGAGAGGGAGAGGGAGAGGGAGAGGGAGAGAGAGAGGGAGGGAGAGAGAGAGAGAGAGAGAGAGAGAGAGAGAGAGAGAGAGAGAGAGAGAGAGAGAGAGAGAGAGAGAGAGAGGAAGGGGGTGGAGAGTATTCGCGAGTTCGCATTAATTATTTCCTTTCAAACTAGTTCAAACTACCTTTTATTGCCACCTTATTTTCTAATGCGCCAAAACATTGCAAAGCATCCTGTATTGTTTTCTTCTTTGGTCCCCCACTTATGATAACATTAATTGGGAAGGGGGGGGGATTAGTAAAGTCAAATTCAAGAAAATGTACGTCTTAAAGTCTCCCTAAAGTTCTAATAGTTAAATGATTCCTGAACTTCCAGAGAACACACGGAAGTTACCTGGTATTGTGATTTCTTTTGACAACAACTACAGATAAGATGAACATCCACAATATCCTTTCGCGACCTTCTAACATTTATTTATTTATTTATTTATTTTTTTTATATGAAATGACAATGTTTCCCTTTATTTCCTCTCGTTATTTTTTTTGTTACCTCCTTATTTCTTCACATAAAAGATCGAACATTGTATGATGTCTCACGCGGACTGAAGACAGTTGCCTCGTGATGTGTATCATAAATCGAGTTTACTTCAGAAAAACTGTATTGCTCTCATGGCACACTTAAACGCGAGTTGAATATAACAAGTCATCCTCTAAAATGACCAGACTGGATTTTTTACTTTTGATTTCGTAACCACAAACCGCTAAGACAAAGTGTCAGCATCTCTTTCCATATCCACTGACGATGTGTCGGTACTTATTTATTTCTTAATTTATGTACGCGTATACATGGTATAGGTATATGTGGTATGTATATGTATATTTACAATATACAGTAGATGAAAAGAAAAAAAAATGTGAATATATATAAATATATGTATATATATGAATATATATATATATATATATATATATATATATATGTATGTATATATATGTGTATATATATATATATATATATATATATATATGTATATATATATGTATATATATATATACATATATATGTATGTATATATATGTATGTATATATATATGTATATATATGTATATATATATATATATATATATATATATATATATATGTATATGTATATGTACACATGTACATATACATACATAGACATACATATATATGTCCGTGCGTGTGTGTGTGTGTGGACATACATGATGATATACCAGGAAATACCATACGTTAGATAAGCAAACGCTATAAAAAACGCAAGGAAGGAGTTATCCGACACACGCAGTAAGGAGACACGCAGGAACGGGGAAGGGGAAAGGGTTAACTTAGCTGTGATCTCATCAGCCCCGAGAAGAAAGAGGCATCCCTATTCGTCCATATCGATGAACTTCTTTCCATATACCTATCCGTTTGCAACAAAGAAGCTTTTCTCTGTTGCACTGCCTTCACC
>NW_028234434.1:10820407-10825407 GCF_977035675.1 Penaeus japonicus
CCCTGTATTGTCTTCTTGTGAATCTAATCTAGCTTCGAAATCACGAACATGATTAAACCCTCCAAGCGCTCACGAAGTCTCAATATCATTTCCCTCCGTTATAGATATTTGGAAGATCGTTTCATGATACATCTTTCCTTCCTCCTTCCTTTCCTTCCGCCGCCGCCACTTGTCGAGGAAAGTCCACTACGACCCCGTTACTCTCCATAGCAGGTTGTGCTTCAAAGATGAAGTCCGCGAGATGACTGCCGCCGTTACGGAGTCGTTTCCGTGCCGTACTTCCGTGATTTTGGTATCTGGTCAGTCAGATGGTTATCCAGAAGCATTTATCTTGGTGATATTACCATATTGACAAAATGATATGGATCAATTGACTTATGATAAGACGACAGCTACAAGGCGTTACGACATAGCTTTATATATTAAGTAAAGTGGAGAAAGAAGCAAAGAAGAAGAGGAAAAATAATAGACATCTCGTCTCAAAGGATGTTCCAGAACTCATTTTCGAGGCTGATTCGGTTCGCTACCTGTAAAGTGAAATCGGATTGCGTTCACTAACCGTTCCCACGCGGGAATTGCTGTCTGTGCAGATCGCTCGCGTGCGCGTATGGCTATGTGTGTGTGTGTGTGTGTGTGTGTGTGTGTGTGTGTGTGTGTGTGTGTGTGTGTGTGTGCGTGCGTGCGTATGTGTGTGTGTTCATGTATATTTATGTATGTGTGTTTATGTGTTTATGCATTTACGTGGGAGCTTGGCCGACATCCAGTTTCCCAGGAAGTAAGCTGAGAGAATCTCTTGTCACCTGCCTGCTTCTTGTCGCTACCTGCGCCGCGAGGTTGTCCAGCATCTGTTTGGCTCATTACTCTCGATCTCAGATGGGACGTGCAGGTTTCCCCGATTATTTATGGTTTGAAGTTGTTCTTTTATGAGAAATGAAAAACACCCATCTTAAAAAAGGGAAAAGAGACACAGGTACTGGCAGATAAACAAAAGTAAGACAAGATTAGATGTCTGGATTAAAGGATAATAAATTAAAATTAAGTTCCTCTACAGGTTGACAGACGAAAAGCAATTATAATAACTGAAGAAGACACGATTTATTTTATCTAAAACGTTCTACACACGCACAACTCACGCACTCACTCACTCACTAACTCACTCTCTCTCTCTCTCTCTCTCTCTCTCTCACACACACACACACACACACACACACACACACACACACACACACACACACACACACACACACACACACACACACACACACACACACACACACACACACACACACACACACACACACTAGTATATATTGCCTCTCATTGATATCCTCGGCTTGCCATCCATTAAATACGTATCTCATATTTTTTATATATGTCATTTCTCTCTAAAACCCATTGAAACAAGAAAACCTTTCATCCTTGCTCTAAAATACCTTTTTTTCTGTCCACTATCTCTCCATCTGCTGCTGTCCAGTATGAGAATATTTGTTTACAATTTGTTAGCAAATTTGCACCGACTGGCTGTAATTGGACTTCCTGCTTCTGCTGCTTGTTACTTGTCACCTGCTGTTTGTTATCGGAATCCTGTCACTTCGCCTGACCTGCTTCCCTACACGCATCTCGCAGCGGCTTGTGTTTGCTGCTGCTCTCCATCACCCATCTGGCCGAGTATGAACAGCTTTCTTAGATTTCCCCTTGCTCCGTCACCGCCTCTTTCTGGGGAGATCAGTGATGTCATCTGCAAATGAAATGACGAGACTGGTAAGATATAGACATGACGCGCCGACGACAACGAAAGTGAATTCACAGTCGCACATAAATCGGAGGAGCGGTGATAAAAATAAATCGTTTCCACCGCACTGTTGGAGGTCTTTCTTTGCTTGGCCACCTGATCTGGATTGCGGTTTCGGCCGTCATCACTTCCTACTTGTTTCTTGATTTTCAGAAAAGATCGATTCTTGAGCATGGCTTGGGACAAAAGATCTTGTCTATTATTTCAAAAATCCTTTGCGGAGGAACTCGTTTAGGGTAAGTGGTTCGAAATATCCAGTCAAAATTCGAATTGGCGCGTGGGTGATGTTTCGTTGGAAATACGTTTTTTTTTTTTAGATTCATGGGAATAAGAGAGTGAGGCAAGAGAATAAGGAAGAATTATAGGGGCACAATCGCATGTAATTCAGCATTTGAATATGTGTTGACCATTAACTGCTGTTATTTTATTTTGTTCCTTGTCCAAATTTACTGCTTCGGTTACATCGTTTGAAATAGCTAATGTAGGTTCCGTTTTCTTATTCATATGACAAAAATTGTAAATTTCGTAAATATAATATAGTCTTTTTCTGTATAAATATACTTACTTATTTGGAGTAATAACACGCAAACATGCAAGTAGACATAGCATCCACGCAGAAATGAAGAAAACAATCGCACAATTTAAAGACAGTTCCTTTGTCTTCACTCATCCATGACTGGACCCACGCCTTCCTGACTCACACCAAGACACCCTGTCGGAGGAGAATACACTTATGGGCATCGAAAGAGAGAGGGAGTGTGACAAAATAAGGAAAGAAACAATTATATGATCCCAACAAGTGATATGATCGAGGAAATCTGTCGACATTGACTTAACCTAAACAAAGAGACCGGTCCTATGTGTGAAGGAGGAAATGGGAGAGAGAGACAAAAAGAAGGAAATTCCGAGTTGCTTAATGTGAAGGCAAATTACAACAAGGAAGATCGTGCTGAAGGAAGAGCTAACTGAAGGCCAAGTTGAGCCTATGCTTAAGCTTCCAGGTTGCTTAAGCCCTTATCGTTGGTGGTAATTTAACACCGTGTGTGATTTAGGGAAATGTGATTGACATTTCGACAGCCCACATTACGCAGTGAAAGGCAAGGCTTGAGTAACTGTGTTTTATTATTGAGTGTTCAGAAAGAGGTTGGTGCTGTAAAGTCTATAGAAGGGAGCTCGAAGTGTGTGTGTTTTTTGTGGCTCGTGTGGTTTGCTACTTCTCTGTGGGTTAATTCGAGTAGGTGAGTGCTACTTGACCTGGTCCATTGTTTATTTAGGTTTGCTGTTCTAGTACCTACCCTTTGCCATGCGTGTGTTTATTGTCCTCTGATGTTCTGTATTAAAAACACTCTGAAGTCACATATTTGTCTGGATTAAGTAGCTGTCTAGATTTTATTAACTCTTACGTCGGATTTCGCAACCACATCGATATTCGCCTTGATATTCTTACGTGCAGATTTCATGGTTCGCTGCGTTTCCTCCTGCACCCGAGATAATTTTGTACTCCAATTGTCCAATGCCATTTACACCTCAGCTGCCATTAGCGTAATATCCTTTTCCGGGACTAATTGTAGAGGGAAATAGACATCTCTGAACAACGTTTGCAAGATCAGGTGTTTCCCAACTTCTTTGATTAGAATTGATAGTTTGAATTCAGTGAAAACTGCTATATAGATATAAACTTGATCCAGACTAATTGCAATTGCTCGTTTGAATTATTATTATTTTTTTTTGATATTTAAAGATGTTTTTACATTGTTTTAGAAGTAGTGTATGTAAATAAGGTAAAATGCACACATTGTTCAAACGGACGGAGGCTCATCTCACAATGGGGAAAGAAACACTTCCTTCGTCACATCATTAGCTGTGACCGATCTCAATTTACGGCCTTCGACTTAAACGATTGTTCGTGGGAACTGCATACAAGGCCTACCAGGAAGACCTACAAAATAATCACCTTCACCTAAATTACCTCCTGTAGTCGGTCACAGACCTATTTATGGTTGTTAAGGGTTCTATTTCGTTGTTTAGATCATTCTGGTATGATATACAATGGCTGCGTATAAGATTTTAAGGACAGAAAAAAAAAATCATAACGCAGTTTATTAACTTTTCAATATACAATTAATATATAAGGTAACTTAATACAGTAGACTGAAGTGGAACTTAAAGGGAGTAAACTTGTATTTTCATTAGATCTTTTGATACTTACCTCTTACCTACGACCCCCTCCTTATTGTGTACGGGCTGAACCACATGCGACGGTGTTTTTCGTTTGATATCTGACACGTTCACCGCGCACAGTACATGCATCCGTTGGTAATAAACATACTCAGGGGATTTTCCTTTTAGACTTCAAGTGGATCCAGCTGTTTCCAAGCATTAGACGCTAACGGCTGATGAAAGACATAACATCAATGCTCGTCTTCGGTGGGGGAGGGACCGGTGGGGTGCCATCAGTCATCTCGTATCATCGCTTGCGTCAGTTTCCTTTTAGTACAGAACCCATATTAAATGTCGAGAGAGAAATGGTTGCCATTTTCGTCAGAGCTTGTCTTCCGATTCGATGTAATGATGGTCTTTAAATAATTTCGGCTGCGGCAGGAGAAACTTTTGGAAGTCGGTCACTGAACGTTGGGGAATTAGAAGCCCCGTTTCAGTCTCTCAAGTTGCCTTTAAATTCTGTTAGAACACTGATGCATATGCATATGCACACGCACACACACACACGCACGCACGCACGCACGCACGCAGCACACACACACGGACGCGCGGACGCAGCACACTCACACACACACACGCACACATACACACACACATCCATACATACATACATACACACACACACATACACACACACACACACACACACACACACACACACACACACACACACACACACACACACACACACACACACACACACACACACACACACACACACACGCGCGCGCGCGCGCGCGCATATATGTGACTATATATATATATATATATATATATATATATATTTGTGTGTGTGTATTTATGTATGTACACACACACACACACACACACACACACACACACACACACACACATACACACACACACACACACACAACATATATATATATATATATATATAATATATATATATATATATTATATATATATATATATATTAGTGGAGTGTGATTTAATGACTTTAAAAAATAATACGAAAATTTATGTT
>NW_028234434.1:10837907-10845407 GCF_977035675.1 Penaeus japonicus
CCTTTCTAGACCCTCCTCATCCTTTCTCCACCGCCATCTATCATCGATGCTTCTCTCACTCTTCCACACCCTAAACCCTTCCAGCCCTCCTATCCCTAATTCCCCCCTTGTGTCTGTTCGAAATCTCACGCCCCCCCCCCCATCCCTCCCCCCTTTGCGCCGTCCGCACGTGTGGCTTCATAATGGGTCGACAGCCCCTGATAATCACCTCCTCCGCACTCATTAAGGAAGAAGGGAATGTCGTTTTTAAATCCTGGCGTTTTACTGATTTACCTATATATTGATTTATTATTTTAGGGGTTGATCTTGCGTTTGTTTGTTTGTTTGGTCTGTTATGTCTAGAGGTTGATTTTAAATTCGTTTCCTTATTATTATAGATGACAATTCAGCACAAGATTCACAACATGAAAAACACAGGCTACATAACGATAACGCAGTTCTAATGTCTGTTGTTATGGCCCATCAACCTTTTCCAATTTCCTTTGCCTGTTTGTTTTCTTTACAGAGGAAACTCTGCATGAAACTTACATTGTGAAAAAAGGGACATACATGGGCAAGATACGTTCCATATTACGATAACTCTTTCCGAATTCCTATTATTATACCCATCTTTGCCAATTTCCCTTGTTTCATTTCTCTCCTCCTTCGCCCCGCCCGCCCCGCCCGCCTCGCCCCGGCCCTTCTCGCTCCGCACATCCGTTACCAATCTCTTTTGTCCCCGGACGCTTGGCCAGTCGACCGCCGTTCCCTTTCAGCTGCATCCTCGCTTCCTTCAACAAAGTCTTGTACTAAGTTCACTGAGACAGATGTAGACATGGAAATAAATTAAGAGGTGTAATTAACGTGTTTTGATTGAATTTTCATAAGAATTACATACTTCATCAAGATTATGAAACTTAAATATATTCTAGTCAAGAATTGATAATTCACCTGACATCCGTAATTTATAAATAAACAGCATGTAATCAAGATCGAAACGCGTTAATTACACCTCTTATGTTATACCTTGATCTACAAGGACCCTGTACCTTAATCCTGGCCGTTATCTTCCTGTTTATATTGCATTCTGTACATCCGCGTGCTGTGACCCCTCATGCAACGAACTCTTTTGCCTGGCCATCTTTAGCTTCAGGACACGCCTTCATGAACGTTGCACTTCTGCCGGAGCATAAGCCACAACGACCCTCTCCTTATAGGGTTCCAAAGGAGGAGCATGAACACACAGAGGATAACAGGATGCGACATATTGTTGTAGGATCTGATTTAGCTTTGGCTATTGATTTGTTTTTACGTCGCTAGTGATTTTGTGTATGACTTCATTTCGGATTCATACCTCATACCCAGGTAAAGGTGCGTGTGACAGGTGACACTATGTGATGAATTTTGATGCATTCGTGTGTCCTGGTTAATGCACAACTTTGGACATCTTGCAAAATTAGAAAAAAAAGATAATTCAATCTAAACAGTTCACAAAACGTAACATACTTACATAGATTAAACTTATATAAATGATACAAACTTTGTATATGTCCTTCCCAATCACGCTGTTTCTTTTTTAGAAGAAAGTCAGAAAATCGTAATCCGCCTCATCAAGGACCTCTGGATATAAGCTCAGCCAACCCAACTCGTTTCTCGCAATGTAATTCACGTGCTGACCTTTTATCTTGGTGTGTGGGATTCGGGTGGACTCGTTTGCTGAAGGGTGGAGGGAGGGCGAGGGCGAGGGAGGGAGAGGCGAGGGCAAGAGAGTGATAGGGAGTGGAAGGAGAAGGGTAAAGGGGGATAAAGAAGTAGGGGAAAGGGGGAGGGAGGGTGTGTGAAAGGGGGAGAGGAAGAGCGAGAGGGTAGAAAGGGGGAGGGGGAGAGAAGTGAGAGCTAGAGGGGAAGACGGGGGAGAGGGAAAAGGGGAGCGTGAGAACCCCCAAACACAGTCTCCTTGACACTGCTCGAGAGATCGCGCGAGAGTGTATGTGTATGTATGTTCTCTCGCAGCGAGGGGAGTAGTGACCACCCCTGTAATTATCCGACATTTTTAGTTCCAAACTACCGTCTGTGGAGCGAAGTTTGTGCGTACGGACGAACGAACAAACTCTCGCGAAGGGATTTACCATTAGCTTTGTCTGTAGCGGAGCTAATGGTCGTCTTCCACAACACCTTTTAAACGCGAGTGATTGATAAGGTCTTCTCGCTTTCTCGAAAATGAACGGAACTGCTTCGGTGTGAGGGGGGAGGCGGGGAGGGGGGGGGGGTGTTATAGTGACCTTCATCGAGCGGGGAATTTAGTCTGAGAAATCTCCTTGTGTGAGACATGGTATGTGATTATTCTTTGACGGTAGTTATTGTTATTCAGTCTGAATGTTGGTGTCGGAACTGATATTATTCCAGATTACTCCCTTTAATATCAGTACCAGAAGTGAGTAATGTGATTCTTACTTTACAATTGATGTTGTCATCATTACCATACCCGGCATTACCGTCTGTTTATAGAATGTCACCGTCTTCATTGTCTGTATTTTGCATCATCGCCGCTGTTACATTTACCCGAGGGAAGGGCGAAAAAATGCATTGTCTCTTCCCGGATACAGTAGTGACGTCACAAGGTAGATCGGGGAAGATAGAAAGGTTCTTTAACAAACAAAATGCACGGGTACGACACTGGACTGTGGTCCACATAATTTTCCTTTTTATTGAAAACCAGTTTTTGTAACCTCTGACCGAAGGCGTCATGTAAAGTTAATGGATTTAAAGTGTTTATGAATACAGAAGTAAACGGGTATAATGGATAACAATTGTATAATGCGGATATCATGTTCCAATGTGATTTCTAAAAAAATAGCGTCTAAATATAGGCTATCTATAAACTAGTGACACGCGTGAAATGTAAATCAAGTTATATAAATATTCATTAGATAGGCACATATTTTCGTTGAAGAGATAAGTAAAGAACTGTGCTTTCATGACCTGCTTACGAGCTACTGTTAAGGCATTGAAATCACACAACACTAAAATAAATCACATTACCTGAAACAAACAAACGAAACCCCTTGTCCATGCACTTTCAGGCATATTATCACATCTCGTGTCAGATCGTGTAAACAATCTTGACACCATTCCCCGAGAAGCGAAGTGTTTGAGGTCGGCGCAAGAACGACCAGAAGGTCCAACACGCGCCTAACGGGACCAGACGCGGCGGCGCGGCGGTGGTGGTCGACTCAGCCGCGAAAGTTTTCCTGGCGATCGTCCTGTTCCATCATATTTCGTCGTCATGCACAGCGCCGAGCCGGAGGAATCGGAATGCAATGCAACGTTCGACGATCACGCACGATTCGTAGTTTAGTAGAGGTGCATTACGAATTACCCCTCGGGAGCAGCTGGCCGAGTCCGCGTGCTAAATTCCACCTCGGGAACGTGTGCAACTTAACGGTTCTGTTCACTGTCCAGGAACTTGTACTTGTGGATGATTCATGACTTAAACGCCGTGTTGTCCACTTCAGCCCGAGACGTATGACCCCGTTTCATGCTTTTATTGATCCACTTCATTGGGCGTCTATTTGATGAAAGCTCAACCCTGAAATAGTATGAGTTCCCGCGTGTGTGAGAGAGAGAAGGAGGAGGGAAGGGCCACGGTTGATAGCAGAATCGAAGAGGCTCGGTTGCTGTGTAGTGAATAAAAGGAAAACAAATACAACGTGGCGAGATACAAAAACAAACAAGCACACGAGTTTTCCGCTGTCATTAAAAAAAGTCTTGAATTCTCAATGGAGAAGTTTTCCGTTGTCATTAAGATTTCCAGTTGTCAGCGAAAAGTATTTCAGTTGTCACTCAAGAGGTTTTCAGTCCTCAAAGAAAAAGTTTTAGTATTCGGCGAAGAAGAGTTGAGCTGTCAGTGAAGAGGCTTTCCTTATAAGTTTCATCCCAACACACATCCCACGGTGAACACCCAGCCTTAAAGTTCGACCCAGGAGAGCGGCGACTGGTTACGCAAGCCGTGCGAGGGTTGGAAGGGAGAGAATATTTAAAAAAAAAGGTGGAAGTGAAGGGCGGGATGGGAACAAAGCGGGTGGTGTGAGGGGAGGGAAAAATGACCGGAATTGTTCGCCGTCGATATGGGGTGTTATGAGGGTGCAGGGAGAATGATTATGAGGCTATGAGGGATTCCACGGATGTTTAACTCAAAGGTGAAGTATTTTTAAAGGTGGCCGGTTGGCGGGGTCGCTGGAGGAGGCCGAGGTTGGTAGAGGTTTAAATGGTAATGGTGGAAGTGAAGGGAATATGGAACATCTGTGTGATTGTGAATTGTATGATTTACGTGTAATGTATGTGTAATTTTCGTATAATGTATGTGTAATCTATATGATATACGTGGGATATACGTGTGCATGTGTTTATAAGTGTGTAATTTGCGTTTGTATATGCCTATATATACAATTTCGTATGTGATACAAGCGATGAATATAAATATAATTTTCTCATAATAATGCTTTTTGTTATTTATACCTAGAGAAGCTGCAGACACATTTTCTTCATCACATATTAAACTAAAGTTGTTATCATGAAGACTGAAACGAACTTGATATGTACAGAATTTCACTCTGAATAGGCCGTATAAAGTGACTCAAGGCAAAAGATCCGTGGTGTAATGCAGAACAATAGACTGTTATGGAGTGGTCCAAGAAAGAACTTAGATTGCACAAAAGATAATACTTTTTAAGTATTTGTATAGCATGCAAGAAGAAAAATATTCTGCCATATCACTTTCGCGGATTTTATGATAAGATTTTAATATTGTAGATAGAGGAAGACTTAGCTGTTACTGAGACAAGGATGAAGGAAATAATAGAGCCGTAAAAGGGAGAGAGAAACCGTGACAGCCGTTAGCACCTCAAGGGGAATAAATAAATAAGTGAACAAGTAGATAAAGTAAAGAAAATAAAAATAAAAATGTGTGTGTGTGTGTGTACAAGTAAAATAAGTAAATGATGAATAGAAAATAATTAAGTTTAAAGGGAATACATTCCCAACCATGCTTGTGGAGATAGGGAGACAGGCATCCACGTTGAAGTCGACCGTTAGAAAAATAGCCATGAATATTTTGCATACATTTCAAAAGATGCTTGTACTATGACGAAAAAAAATCAAGATTCGTTCGTTTGCTTGAGGCAGGAAAGCAAGGAAGACCACCCACCCAGGATTGATATAACCTAGATTATGTTCAAGGTAATATCTGGCTACTTTGGATATACTCTAGAGAGATAGGGTAGGTATTGGCGTTTGGTTGAAAGGTATGTTGATCATTCATCTTTTATTTTTGCTATTTTAGGAGTGTAGGTTATGGTGGAATAGCTACTGAGAACGAGAACGAGAGAGAGAGAAAGAGAGGAAGATAGAGAGAGAGAGAGAGAGAGAGAGAGAGAGAGAGAGAGAGAGAGAGAGAGAGTTAAAACGAAAGGACTTGGAAGCAGAGGGACAGAAACAAAATGAATGCGACGTGCGAACAACAACAAAGTTAATGACTCTTTCTACTTGACCTTTTATCAAACAAAGTGTTTGACCTCCATATCCTTATCTTCCGAGACCACTTCATAGCACGTCTGGTTTTGTCTGTGAACGTGAATAACTCCTCCAAAGGGCGCCGGTGTGGGTGGCGAAGGACGTTTTGTATGACCTCGAACACAAGCCTAAGATATCATACCACCGCTAGGTCACATTACGGTAAAATTGAAAAAAAAAAGAAATATATATTTTTTTAAGTTGAAATTAAAGGAATTTATATATTAAAAAGACAAGAAGAAAGTTAGAAAGCAACCCTGATATGCGTGGGGTCGTGTAGAGTGAGGGCGTAGGAAGGGCAGAGAACCACGCCCTCCCGAGGTACTGTTGGGATCACCCGCGTCTGGAGGAACAGCGAGCCTCGTCTGGCCGGGGTCACTTAGCGGCCGCGGGAAGCATACGTGCATACCGCGGAAGGGTCATCTTACTGGCCGTACCCTCCTTGTGGCGGGGGTTCGCTTGCAGGGGGGAGAGGTGGTGGAAGTTCATCTGGTATAATTATTATGCTATTTTTGTACGAAATAGGTTTGAGGTAGGATGAAGTATTATTATTTTTATTATTGTTTTTTTTTTTCTTTTTTTGATAGGTTTGAATTAGAATGCATAATTCCCACAATACAATGTATCGGATTGAGTTTTCGTCATTACATTCTCATTCATAAACTATCCTACAAATATCGTAATAGAGTTTTATCTCCATAAGGAGCACTTGAACGAATTCATTTAACATATAAATAACTCTCGTGCATTTGAATCCCATGTGTCTTGGAGGTTGTAGGAGAAGTCGAGCCACTTGTTCAGAAAAGTAACCAGCTCAGTTGCCCTCTCTCCCGCCCCCTTTTCTCAACCATTCCTTTCTCTCCTCTCTCTCCTTTCTTCTCCCCTTCTCCTATCTCCTCTTCTCTAGTCTCCCCCTCCCCTGTCCTCCCCGCCTACTCCTCTCGACCTAAATTGATCTGTGTAAGAAGATCCCCCACTTCACGCTGCAACAAGATCAATATTTTGTTTCATATCACATAAGCTTATTCATTGGGCGGTGTACGGTTCCGCGGCTGTGCACACCTGTACGTTCTCGTCCAATGTTATTCTCTTAGTATGTATAGAATGTTCATTTGTTCATCCCAGAATAAATATCTTATTTTTTTCACTATGCCTGTTGTTGGCTGTTCTTTTATTTATTTTTTTGTGCTGGTTAGTCGATGGTAAATAGATACCTCTTGTTTGGTTATTTATGTTATTTATTTGTGTTTATCTATATTCGAGTGTGTATATTAACATGGCGGAATATCAAATATAGAAGTGCACCACATATAGATTTGCACCTTAGTTGTTTTTCTACTGTATCTTGTTTTTTTTTTCTTCCTCTTCTCTTTCTTTGATTTATATTTTGCCTCATTTACACTTCCCACATTCGTTTTCTCCCTCCCCCTCTCCTTCTCTCTCTTGTCCACGCCTCTTCTCTTCTCTCTCTCCGTCTCCTTTCTTTCTTCTTTCCCTTTCTCTCTGTCTATCCCTCCCTTAAACGCTTCTCCTCCCTTCATCCCTTTCACACACTTTCTGTTCGTCACCGCCTCTTTCTCTTGCCTATTCAATCCATTTCTCTTTTTTACTGTCATCTCCTCCTCTTTCTGTCTCTCCCTCATAACGTTCCCTTTTTTCTTTCTATTTTTTTTTCTTCTATTCTCTTTTTTTTTCTCTCTCTCTCTCTCTCTCTCCTCTCTCTCTCTCTCTCTCTCTCTCTCTCTCTCTCTCTCTCTCTCTCTCTCTCTCTCTCTCTCTCCCTCTCTCTCTCTCTCTCTCTCTCTATCTATATATATATATATATATATATATATATATATATATATATATATGTATATATATATATATATATATATATATTTTCTCTCTCTCTCTCTCTCTCTCTCTCTCTCTCTCTCTCTCTCTCTCTCTCTCTCTCTCTCTCTCTCT
>NW_028234434.1:10855407-10857907 GCF_977035675.1 Penaeus japonicus
ATCTTATGTGTCTGCTAACTATAATGTACGTAGCAAGAGAGGAGGCTCTACTGTAACGCTGTACCATATTTCTTTCAACATTGATTGTTACAGGTCTTAT
The DNA here is from genome assembly GCF_977035675.1 of Penaeus japonicus. NCBI lineage: Eukaryota > Metazoa > Arthropoda > Malacostraca > Decapoda > Penaeidae > Penaeus > Penaeus japonicus. The sequence goes on from NW_028234434.1 coordinate 10,855,508, forward strand.
TTCACCATGACGAAAGCAAATAAAACCTCCCTCCTTACCCTTCATTGCATGGCCAACATCAGTCGAAGGACCACATGAGTACTGCCTTGGTAAACCTTCCACTGACCAACCATACCACAGGACTATAGCATGAATTACTATTTAATAAGTTCGTAGTCCTCGGATTTGCTTGGTAGGGTTGTCATTCAGTCCGATGCCCTGGGTTCCTGTGCAGCCGATACCAGCTGTTGTAATAATTCATATGAAAGATGAAGCGTAATCGTCGTTAATTGTTCTCGTTTCACCTCGCGCTCCTTTGATAGTGGCAACTACTTCTACTTCTACTTTTTGTGCAAATTAGCTCTAATCTTACAGACATTTATTACTAGAAAATACTTACATCATACTACTACTACTACTACTGTATTACTATTACTACTACTACTATTACTATTACTACTATTACTACTACTACTGGTATTACTACTACTGCTACTACTATTATTATTACTGCTACTACTACTACTACTATTACTTTTACTATTACTATTAATACTACTATTACTACCGATAATGATAATAATAGTATTTTTAAATGGGCTTTGATGGAAGAATCTTTATTTTTTAAGTTACTGTTCATAAATCCAAATGATAGGAACAGCCTCAGAATTAAAAAGGGTAACAAAACCATCAAGCACATTATTGTATGAGTAAATTACCAACACAGGAGAATACACTCCTCCCGAATGGAGCGTCATGTGCAGGTGGCGCAGTGTGATGACGCATAAACAGGGTGGTGTAAGCAAGATAGGGGCGACGAGGTGGCGCCAGATAACCACCATTATTGGCTTCAACATCTGCTCTGTTCCCTATGGCATCATCTCGCATTTGATGTATATTGTGAATCTTCCGCTCCCCTTGTCCATGCCGTGTTCGTTCCATGGATGCCATGGTGTGGATTCTTTGTCGTTTTGGGTTGCCTTAGTTCATTCAGGGTTTACACGACAGCTATAAGGATTTGTGGATAGTAGTGGAAGAAGGATCCGGGGTCAACCATTCGTTAGAAGACACAATAGAGAGACAGGGATGACTAATGCCTACACATCATCGGCAGTGCCAGGCAGTGTCAGCAGTTGTTGCAATTATACAGACTGGATACAAGGAAGATGGCATGTCTTCACGATCCTTATTAGGCAACCAGGCTTCCAGTCTCACATGTTATGTACATTAGCTGAACCCTTTTTAATTGAACCTTCTTTTTTTCAATTAGAATCTTACATAACCCCTGTAACTAAACCCACCGAAAGCTAACACACCCCAGCCTCAACTTTCTTTGCCCGCCATGGAAACAGCTGACAGTCTGTGTGGTATGCGACAAAGGTAAACAAACCTCGGGGTGACTATTGTGTTTTTTCCCGGACGTCCTCCTCCTGAATTCTCGTCCTAATGACGGCCATCACGTTCCGATTCCTTATATTACGCTAATGCAAGGCGTGAGTAGAAATCATTTTACTTTTAGTGACGCGAGCTTTGTAGTTTCTCTCGGAACTATATTTGTTTACGATGCAGACGAACTATTGTTGTATGATATTACAAAGGAGAGGAAATTGTTAGTTTAAGCTTACGGCCATTGTCTTCCCCCTCTTCCTTTTCTTTTTTACGCTTTCTTGCTTTCTTTGGCTTTTCTCAGCCTTTCTCTTTCTCTTTTTTTCCGTTCTTCACGAGTACGTTTGTGTTTTCCGAAGGTAAGGGATTTCTTCCCCCCCCCCCACTCTCCTTGTTTCCTTTCCTCTCACTTTCCCTCCTTCCCTTTCTTTCTTTTAATCCTCTCTTTTTTTCTTTTCTCCCCCCCCCCCCTCTCTCTCTCTCTCTCTCTCTCTCTCTCTCTCTCTCTCTCTCTCTCTCTCTCTCTCTCTCTCTCTCTCTCTCTCTCTCTCTCTCTCTCTCTCTCTCTATCTATCTCTCTCTCTCTCTCTCTCTCTCTCTTTCTCTTTCTCTTTCTCTTTCTCTCTCATTCTACTACCTACCCTCCATCCATCCATCCATCCATCCATCCCTCCATCCATCCCGCTCTCCCTCCCATTCTCCCTCCCTACCTACTTACCTCTCCTCTCCCTCCTTCTTCCCTCTACTCCCTCCCTCCTTCCTTTCCACTATTTTTCTCCCCCATTCTCTCCCTCTCCCTCCCTTCCTCCTTCCCACCCTACCTTCTTCAATTCCTCCCTTCCCCTCTTCCTCTTCCCCCTCCCCCTCCTCCTCCAATTCTACTCCTCCCTCCCCCTTCCACCCCTCCTCCTCCCTCTTCCCCTCCTCCTCCTCCCTCTCCCCCTCCTCCTCCTCCCTCTTCTCCCCCCCTCCTCCGAACGCAATTCTAACCTCAGGGAACGCGCTGACCCGTGTTGCTGACTCATCCGTCCCACA
>NW_028234434.1:10862907-10867907 GCF_977035675.1 Penaeus japonicus
TTAACATGGGAAAGTCAGTGATTGTGCGTTTAATAAGAAGGACAGATATATGTTTATATGATAAGAAGGCCAGAAATCCTGCGTCTAATGATAAGAACGCCAAAGATTTTGCGTTTAATGGTAAGAAGGCTAGCGATGTTTTATAAGAAGGCCAGAATTCCTGCGACTAATGATATAAAGGCCAGAAACCCCTCTACAAGCGGTAAGAAGGTCAGAGATTATTATTTTAATGATAACGAGTCCAGGTACTTCGTTTTATGATAAGAACGCCAGAGATTCATCATTTGATGATAAAAAGACCAGAGATCCTTTGTGCAATGCCGTCCTGAGCCCGAGATGGAAGGGCCAGGCCGTCTGTCGAAGGGACCCGGTAGTATCGTGTCGCGTGGTCCGCTTCCCTGACGAATGGCTTAACAACAACCATTGCTGTGGCCTCGGGATCCTGCACGCCTCTCTCAGGACCAGGCCGCGGGCTCTGTGCTGGCGAGGGATGGCTAATTGTGCCGTGATTACCTTAAACACAGGTATTATAAGCATTCACGTCATCATCGTCGCCGCGCTTACGCATCATCGCCCATGGACAGGTGAATGTCCCTTGCGTATAGATGCCTGTCAAATTGACGAACTAACGGAGGTGAATCTCGATCTAAGTAGATATATTACCTCTCTGGCTTTTGTATACCACCCTCCCTTTCCCCTCCCCCCCCCTTTTTTTGTGTGTATCTTCTGCTTATGGCTTTTATACGCCACCCCACCTTTGTATGTGTCTTCTGGTTATGACTTTTATACCACTCCCTCCCTTCGTATGTATCTTCTCTTGCTCATGGCTTTTTTAAACCCTCCCCGCCCCCCTTTGCATGTATCTTCTCCTGCTTAGCGATGATATGATACGGGTTGTCCTGCCGAGTAAATTGTGCACCCAAGCCGGCAGTGTTGTTTGTTGAATCGTCCAATATCCATTAACTGCCTTGTTTAGTCTAAGGTCCTAGAGACTAAACCTTGGGGTCCATCATTAAGGTTCACGCATCTGTGACCCCAGCTATCCTCCTCCGGCGTTTTGTAATTCATGGAATAGAAAACAAAACATGTCTTCCTCTTGCCGGTTCATGACAGTTTTTTGAAGGGTAATTTGGATATCATTACGTGATACTCAAACTAACAATAATTTCTGTTTTTCGATTCTTAATTGACGTTAAAGATGGCGAATTCGTTTCAATTTGTATCATCATACTCTTCCACTGACGATAAGAGGAAGTCTATTATTTCACGCTGTTATCTACAACGTATCCTGACTCTTATCTTTAATTCTGTCTCTCCGAACGACCTGAGATGTATAAACGTTACGGCATGAAAATAGAACCTGTTTTAAGTTGATGGTTATCATTTGAACCGAGTCAATAAAGTTACTTTCACTAAGACGAGGGACGTATCTGATGCAAATACCAGCATTCACACATTTTATCTCCGTTTACATTCCAGCTTATAATTTGTCTGTCCTTGTTGTGGCTCACACATTCCACCATGAGTGAGGATCGAAATAAAAAGTGGAATGCGAAAAAAAAGGAAAAGAAATACATAAAGTTCGCACGGCTGTGTTTGTGTGTGACGTCGAGCTAGAAATAGCATAATATATGTTGACTTAAATAAACAATGTTGTGTAATTTAAGTCGGTAATGTACGGTTGATTTGTTAACTTCTCGTGGGTTCAAAAGTCTTCTACCATGACGTCACAGTCTTTGTGACCTCAGAGCTACCCTGGGCATAGTTGTTTACTGCACCAGTACACTTTTCTCCTCGTTCATCTTCGTTATATTTATTGTATTTTTTCTATGATCTACTTTTTCGTTTTGAGTGAGAAAGAGGCTGATAATATGAGAAATAAGAAGACAGATAAACCGAGGAAGAAAGAATATAAAGAGAAAGTTCGGCCATATTTTCCTCCCCATTTCCCTTGTGTTCACTCCTTTCCAACCAATGACTTGTGAAGAGCATCGAGGTGTTGCTGCAGGACGTAAGTAAGCCATACCCCGTCATCACTGTTAGTTGCACGCAGTGGGGTGTAACGCACGACCTCTTCCCGGGACATGCAACATTGTAGCGTGTCCTGCATGTCAAGATTCGTACCAAGTGTAACATTGTAACGTGTCCTATATGTCAAAATGCGTACCAAATGCAACGTTCTAATTTGTCCTGTATGTCAAAATTCGTTCGAAAAGCAACATTTTAACGTGTCCTGCACGTCAAAATTCGTACACCAAATGCAACATTCTAACGTGCCCTGCATATCCGATAAAATATCGTACGGAATATTTATTTTTCCGAAGAGTAAATGCACCTTTTTATGAAGTATCAAAAGTGGTTCCGTGAATATCAATAATCACAGAATGTCTTTGTGTTGTGTTCGGCGCTGACAGATGGACGCAGCCATGTCTTTGGAACCGGGTGTTAATTCATTTACGTGGGGGTCGTTTGCTCTAATTGAGAGATAACGGTGTATTCGTGGTAATTAGGGTAGTGACGATGGGTTAATCCGAGGCCGCTCCGGTTGGTTAGTAGCGCCTGATGTCCTCAGGTCAGGTTTGGTCGAGGGGGTGGGGGTAGAAGGGAGGTCAGAGGTTAGCGTTTGTTATTTAGATTTTTGTTAATTGTTTCGTTTTGTGATGTCGCCTGTTTTATTTTATTTTTGTGTTGATTATGTTTCATTGGTTTAAAAAGTTTTAACAAATTCATTATTGTTGCTATTTCATATGTTTATTTATTTATTTACTATATTTGTTACAAGGATAGTGAATGAGTCAGAAATAAATATACATATACATACAAGACTTACTATTAAGTGGAAAATGCCGTCGATGTTATGAGGGTCATGAGTCACCGTGCTTGATCCGAATCCTCATCCCGATGACGATGAACGCCTGCAAGTTAAGAGACCCTATCAGTCAACTTTTTAAGAATGTCGATTACAGAACCCGATAGTTATTTCTTTGAACCGAACTGTATTTATATCCTGAGTTTATATATATATTTTTTTTTACTTAAACGATACTACACGATCTGTACTTAAAATCCCGAGTTCATTTTTTTCCCAAACGATTTTTTCCTTCGATTTAACGACACGTCGCGGCTGCCATATCGTGTTGGGAATCGTCAGACTTAACGTCACGTCATAACCTTCAGCAAGAATCTCATTATCTTCCCCTCAGAGCTTTCTTCTTCTTCTTGTCAATTATCATCGTCTTCGTTCTTTTCCTTCTTTCCCTTTTGGCCTCGGAGGAGTTTTTTCGCTTCGTGCCTTGCCCCACAGGTGGATAGCCTGAAGTTCCTCGGGCGTTCCCGCGGGTTCTACTGACGAAGGAAGTCGAGCCTGAAAGTAAAAGTCATCGATGGTTATTGTTTTTTCGAACGACGAAATGTTAATACCATTCTTATTTTTTATTATTATTATTGATGATGTTATCATTGTTATTATTATTATTATTGTTGTTGTTATTATTGTTATTATTATTATTTTATTATTATTATTATTATTATTATTATTGTTGCTGTTGTTGCTGTTGTTGTTATTATTGTTATCAATACTTTATTGTTATTTTTATTACTATTATCATTATTGTTGCTGATGTTGTTGTTGATCTTTTTATTGTTAACGATATTGTTACTATTATCATCACATGATCAACATCATCTTCATCATTGCTATTATTATTACTGTTAATATTATTATTATTATTATTAGTAGTAGTAGTAGTATTGTTACCATCATCATCATCCTCATTGTTATTATTACCATCATCATTATTAGAGCATCATCATTATTTTATTTACTACTGGTCATGGTGGATTAGCCCTCACCACTTCTTTCTTTTGTAATATGAATACGACAGGTGTTGGAGCTCTGACCCATATCGCATGGCGGCCGCGGTCGAGGAGCAGTATGTAGTGAAGACAAAAAAAAAGTGTTGGATTTTTTTGCGGTTTTTGTCTTCTTTAATCTTATTTCTTTACTTTTTTTGTAGAAGTGTTGATGAAATTATTAATGGTTAAAGAGAATTCGATATTGGTTGTTTTTTTATCGTGTTTTGTAAATTTGTTATGAATATTACCCAGTGTTATTCCATTTGCCTTTTCCTCTTCATTCTTCTTCCCGGCTTGCTAATTTTATTTTCCTTTTTACCCCCCACCCATCATCATCATCATCATTTCTTTTCCCTATTGTATTCTCATTTCCCACTTCATCTTCTATTTTTCTAATTCCCTTCCTCTTTTTACTTTATGGTTTGTCTTCCTCTCATTTACATCCCTTTCTTCCTATGACAATTCTCCACCCTTATCAGTATTTCCCTCGTAACATTCTCTCTTATGCTTCTTCATTTATTCTCCCTTTTCCCCTCCCTCACCTCCCCTCCCCTCGCCACCCCCTCTCCCCCAAGGACCGTGCAACGAGTGGCCGCCGTCAGCACGCTGCAAGACCACACTGGAGTTATTGACATTTAACATTGCACAACACGGAATTATAAACACCTTCTGTAAGGTCCATGACACGGTACTTAGAACTTGTGCTTAATTACGCTATTTTGGTAAATACAATTAGTTATAGCTATGTAAATACAGTGTACAGATATATCCTGTTATATATATCACGATATACTCCTACACTCGAGCTGTACCACATATTAAGGATCACGTCTGTGCACGAGTTCAGTCTCAAAAGGGTGGCTGTTCCTTTCCACAACTTATGGCTGCGGTCAGAAGGTGTAACAGCAAACGGCAGGTTGTTGGGGGTTAAGCACAAGACCTAGATATATTTAAAAGACTGATGGCGCGAAAAAAATGACGTATTAGGGCACTCCTCGATAAATTTTACCTTTTGCTCTGCATCAGGGAGGATGACATCTTTAATTCTTTAAGTTTGTTCGTACCATTTCTAAAACTCGTGAATTCTGGATGTACCAAGCTGTATGTCGCAACGTATCTAATTCTGAATAATGTCTGTCCCATGT
>NW_028234434.1:10895407-10897907 GCF_977035675.1 Penaeus japonicus
CAAAGACAAGGGAGAGGGCGCTGAGGATCCGAGAGGATATTAGGCGTGAAGATGTGGCCGGACTAAAGTACTGTCTGTATTTTTAGCGAGACTTCTATTTACTGAAAAAAGGCAAACAAGGAAAATTGGATATTTTATGTCCCTGATTGTATTGCATTGACATTGTATCTAATACCACGTGCATATTTTCCTGATTAGAGTGTGAAAAGAGTAGCATGGTGAAGCAGAGAATAAAGTAGACACTGGCTCAGAAAGGCAGGACAAAAAACGGGAAAAAAAAACTTACTTGTGTTTGAAGTACGTGACTAAGAAAACAATTTAGTGTAGCCAGACTACAGGACTGATGACAGTAATAATGGTAAAACATGTAAAGAGAAATACAGGACGTTGTTACATTCACCGGCATCTTTGTGTAATAATATAAAGTGGGATTCTTACTTTTCTTTATTTATCTGTTTAGATATATTTAGTGATCTTTACATTTTTTATTTTTTATTTATATTGTCTTTTTTTATTTAGCAATTTATTTTGTCTACAACTATCTATTGTATGTGTGTGTGTATGTATGTGTGTGTGTGTGTGTGTGTGTGTGTGTATGTGTGTGTGTGTGTGTGTATGTATATGTATATATAAGTGAATTTAACAAATTGATAAATAAAATAGCCAACATGAATGAAGAATGAAATAAATGCAAAGGTTGCAGAATAACAAAATAGATAGAAAAGAATTTATAATCCCATCCTGTGACCTTTTGCTGTGCTTGCGACCCTACGGTAGAGCCCTGTGTCCCAAGCTACTTCGTCCCCTATACCTGCATAAGAGGTTGTGTTAGTATTACGTGCCTTTGCCATGTTAACTGTACTCCTGCTTCCGGGTGTGAGCTCTTGTTTACAGTGCCTCGGCCCATCCCTGAATGAACGGCAAAGGTTCAATAGTTTATTTCCAGTGTAACCGTTTATTGCACGGTGGATAAATCCGGGTGTTTACGAAGGAAAATGTATGAAGATTTGAATGTTGGTGTTTTCAGGTATTTTATTTCCCAATTGGGCGTTAGTCACGTAGAGGAAGTGTTGCTGTCAGAGAAGTATGCGAGGAGTCAGATTGGGAGAAGGTTAGAAATGTTTACGGTCGAAATGTTGGAGTGTTATTCGATTGTAGAAGTAAGGGAGAGAGAACCGATATAGAGGGTGGGGGAAGGAGGAGGGAGTAGTGAGTGGGTGGGTGAGTGAGTGAGTAAGTAAGAGAGTGAGTGAGTGAGTGTGTGGGTGAGTGAGTGAGTGAGTGAGTGTGTGGGTGGGTGGGTGGGTGGGTGAGTGGGTGAGTAAGAGAGTAAGTAAGAGAGTAAGTGAGTGAGTAAGTAAGAGAGTGAGTGAGAAAATGAAAGGGAGAATAGCAGTAATAATGGTAATTATAATCTGAACAATATTATCGATTTCTAAAAAAAATATATATATACTCATACGATTCAATAGGCGGCGATGAAGTCCAATATCATACCTACAGCAATTAAATATTCACCCATCGGATCCAGAGAAGAAAAAAGGGACAAAATTGAGGTCGAGAGGAAACGGAAATTGGAGGATTAGGGGGAATGAATGAAACAAATACAACACAGGGTTATAAAAAACTCAAAAATAATGTCGACTGATTGCATTTGGCAGAAGAGATGCCGACGATGAAATAACATACAGAAAAAAAGAGACAATAACAAAAAAACAACAACTGTAAGACAGATGTGGTGGTGAGAATCAACGATTGAAAAGTGTGATAAATAAAGGCTATGATTTGGAGCGTTAATAAAGGGGTAAGGCGAGGTGTAACGATAATTTGTGGCTTGCTCTGTGCTGTAGAATGTGTATTTTTGTAGAGGCTGTTGTGACAACAGCTTTTTATTTTTTTACATTTCCTTTTTTATTTTTATTTTTTTATTTTTTTATGTTCACATTTATTTTTGGTCTACTATAGACAATCTGGAAGTATTTGAATGAACATGTATTCATCTTCATTGCCACTTATCTAGCTTCTGTTCAAAATGTGAAGTACTCAGAAGAATAACCTGTGACTGTCAGGTAGTGGCGTCGTGAGTGTGCTCTCCTGTTTCTGTCCTGGTTTATTGCTGCCTTTTTTATCTCTTTTTCTCTCTTTTTGGCCACGAAAATCCCATTTGGCACGAAAATTGGGAGAAATTACCGCCGCCCTCCCTCGCAGTTTTCCAGCGGGTTCCCACGCCTCGGCCCACGCGACGCCCCGATGCCCCGCGCGCGAGAGGGCTGGATCTCCCCCCTCGACCGCCGCCGACCTTGGGAGGTACTGGCTGAACAAAGCCGGGTGTTTGTGCATTCGCTTAGGCTTCAGCCAGAGAATGTTTTTGTATGCATGCTGGGCGTATGAAGCTTGGACACGTAAGAGGGCATTTCTTCAGATTATGCGTGGATGCATATGGATGCCTAGTACTTTACCCTTTCTCTGCAGATATCATCTGTCTGACGGAATGCTACGC
>NW_028234434.1:10902907-10905407 GCF_977035675.1 Penaeus japonicus
AGAGATCACCCGAAGGTATTAGTAACCCCAAGATAAAATAAAGGATCCCAAAAGATATAAGTAAGTCATAGGAAAAATCGGGATCCCAAGAAGGTATAAGCCGTAAAAATATATATATAAGTAAGCCATAGGAAAAATGAAGGATCCCCCAAAACAGAAGTAAGCCAAAGGAAAATTATAAGATTCCTGAAAGAATAAATAACCCATGGGAATAATAGTACAACCTATAATGTATATAAAACCCTTTTAATGTATCATCAATCCCTCGAAAATATACGACTTATACGAGTCCCCTTGGAACTGACCAAGCACATCGAGGGGCGAGACTGATGGGAGGCCTAGAAGGCCCGCTACTTCCTAGAACGCCCAGAGGAAGCCCGGGGAATCTAAGAACCGAGGGAGGGGAACGAACCACAAGAGGCGGAAGAGCGAGATTCTCCTGATGGGCACGAACGAGTGAGCGCCGAGGTCGGACCATAAAACTCGCCGTGACCAGTTGGTGAGCGTGCGTGCTCGCGCGCCCGCTTAACACGCTACGACACTTCCTTCGTAATTTTTTGTCTCTTCTAGCGCATCACGCCCTTGACCACATCACACGCCACGTCGCTTTGTAACAGGAGCACGCCATCGCTGCCGCGACCGGGCCGGAAAATTGAAGTAGAGCGTGAAATGAGGAGGAAGAAAATGACACCTGATGGAAAATATCGGTTTTTGTTGATGTAGCCATTTCGATGTTATACTGTTTAGCATGTTGCTAAGACTGCCAAGTTGCAATGACAGCTACAGCTTTATATATATACTTTATTTTCAGGAATTAACATCAGTTTTATGTGAAGTATCCTTAAAGATAAAGTTAAGAAGTAGATTCCCGATGGAAATCGAATCACAAATCACATACTGAAGAAATTTTTGTTGAATCACCATTAAAGTCAACATGGCAATCGCCATATATTTAACAACAGCATTTACGAGGTCTTGGTTAAATATAAAAAAAAACATGTCATACACTGTGATTTTGTGGACCGCATCATATCCAGAGAAAGATCGATGGACTCTCATGTACACCTGACAGATATCTAGTCATGCGGACGATGCCATGAGAAAAATATGAATTATTCATCAAGTACGTCAAGCGTTCGTAAACATGACAGGCAATCAGATGATCCTCTGTTGCACGCTGCTCAACGACATTAGTGCTGATGCAAGGCACCCGTGTTCGCCCCATCTTTCCCCAAGACGAGTCGGGACAGACTGAAGATCCAGCTTGGGACATCCGACAAGAAATCTCTCATTTTCTCTTCCTTTCTTCCTCGTCCTCTTATTTTCCTCCGCCCATTTGGCATTTCAAAAACTGATATCATTGTCCATAATGATGCCAATCAGTTTTGATTAGTTCCCCCCAAAATATCGCAAATAAATTGGAAGGTATGAGACTTTCTGTATCAGTTACAGGAGAGGTCTCTTAGATATTACACGTATCATTACGACTATAAGTGTGTATGAAGGTCTTTATTTATCCATCTATCTGTTATTCTGTGTATTTATGCCTGTACATGCGTAAGTATGTTCATATGTGTACAAATGTTTGTGTGCATCAGTCCATTTCAAATATAGATTTTCAACGATGTTTAAGTTCAAAATCCGTGGGAGCAAGGAACTTTTAAAAAAGTAATAATCACATTAGCTATTTATCCAGTGAAATAAGATTAACACTTAACTTGGACGTAAATTTTATTCTGTCAGGTGCATCTCTTTTGGATTTTTTTCTTAGCTAAAGCTTTCGAAAGCCTCAAAACTGACATATTACAAACAAATTGCCAATGTGCGCTTTCTTAGAATGTCTACTTCTCTGATGAAGTAAGTGTTATTTCTAATATTACCCATGTAATTTACATGAAATAAACAATCAAATTATCTTTTACTTGCACTTACACTTCAAGAGGTCTTTGCATATGCTTTGAATGAAAGAATGATTAGTTATTCTTTGGTACAATGTTCTTTTTGTGTGTTTGCATCTGCATGGGTGCAAATCTTCATGTTTGGAATTTATATGTGAATGTGGAAGGGTTATTTGCGCATTTACACATTTAAATATTTTAATGATTTAATATCTCAAATACGCATTAAAAAAAAAAAAAAAAAAAAAAACGGTATAATATACCTTTATTTTCAGCCAATCACGAGCCAGTAACGGCTAGATTCCACTTAAAACTTCCGATATCCAGTGGCCAGATCAAAATAAACAGACTCTAGTGTGACGATCTTATGATATTTATAATTTTGAAAAGGTTATTCGATAAGACGACTTTTTAGAAATCGGTGATATCCTTTTTTCCAACCATGTAGCTCTCTTCCAGACCAAAATATTCAAAACATTTATAATTGTTTCCAGCACAAAATTGCCCACTTCCAGTGACAAATGGACACTAGGAATAATTGCGTCCTATGTTCGAAGTTCTGGTAGGCACGTTTACACGACCCTGAGTTAAGATACTTGATG
>NW_028234434.1:10907907-10915407 GCF_977035675.1 Penaeus japonicus
ATCAAATCCTCAGTCGATTGGGGATTAAAAGTGGAGTAATAACAACACAGATGTTCTTATTTTCCCCGTCTCCAACACGATATATCTGCTTTCCGTTTTCTCTCGTGAATTACTTTTATCCTTTCCAATATCTGGGATTTATTTCATCACGCTTTGTTACTTCCCAGATATTAAAGGAATTCAATCCCCTATACTATGATTCTCCGTTGGATCTAAACCTCCATCATGCCTTCAGATCTGGCACCGAGACCTTCCCTTTGCCACTGATAACACTCGTTCCGCACTGAAGCCAACGGAAGTGTTTATAAACTCTTTCTGTGGTTTTCCCACGTCAGAAAAGTGTGCTTCGCTTTAGGAATTTCTCTCGTTAAGGAAAAAAAAATTTCGAGAGAGACTATAATGGAATTCGTTTACATTGTACGTTATGTTATTATTTCTGTTGTGCTTTTGTTTTTTGTTTTTGTAGTTATTATTATTATTATCATCTTCATCATCACCACCACCACCACCACCACCACCACCATCATCATCATCATCATCATCATCATCATCATCATCATAATTATTATTTGGTAACTAGCAACGTCTACGTTTAGATCAATTGCGAATTTGATTTATATAATTTTCTTATTACTCCTGTTATATCACGACTGACGCAATATCAAATTAATTACCCTTTGGACCGTGGGAAGTTTATTGCAAGTCATAGCACGCCTGACGGAAAAGGTTGTTTACGCCAAAGTGATTGTTTAGTGATAATGAAGCGCCCGGCAGATGGTTCTTATCGGCATCAAAAAACCATCTGGCACTAATTGGGTTAGTCATATGTGTTTTTGAAGCAGCCCTTAACTCATTGTTTTCATTTCATCTTACTTTATTTATTTGTTTATTTATTTTGAGGAGGGGTTATTATGATGATGACGATCGAGACGGAAGTAATATCAATTCGTGAAATTTATTGCTGTGCGCGATGTCAGGTGCCCAATTGAATGTTGATGTGCCTTCGTGATTGGTAAATTGCCCCTTATGTCGTTATGCAAGAAGCAGAACCTCGCATTGCAATCCATGCAGTGATTTCGGATAATGCCACGAAGGTTAATGAAGTACACATCCGCCTTTCCCTGCAACCGCGCCGCCTGCCGGAGTCATGCGGAAGTCTCTTCAGGAACCTCAACCCTGGGTGCCTTGGCTCAGGCCGGCGGGCGTGGCTGCGGGCGTGCTCGATTCGAAGGCAGCGGGAAAGAGCGAAATATTTGTTTTCTGTCTTTCTCTCATGTTTTTATGTTCTGTCATTCTCTCTCTCGTCTCTTAGCTTCCTCTTTTCTTTCTCCCTCTCTTCTCTTCCACCTGCTTTTTTCTTCCTCCCTCTCTTCTCTTCCTCCTTCGACTCTCTCTCTCTCTCTCTCTCTCTCTCTCTCTCTCTCTCTCTCTCTCTCTCTCTCTCTCTCTCTCTCTCTCTCTCTCTCTCTGGCCTTCTATCTCTTTGTCTTTTCTTTCCTCTTATTCAAACTTTTACTATCTTTCCATGCTCGCTTTTAACAGTCGCTCGCTCGCTCACGTACAGGCGACCCACCAGTCATTCCGAGATACTATGTGTAACTCGAAAAGATTATGATATTGCAGTTTCTTGAGTGCAGCTTCAAGTATAGCACGCTACGAGGCTTTCTATTTTTGGCATGTGCATTGTTCATGTCATGTGAATATGTATGAAAGGTTTAAAAATCATGATGTTGCTTATAGTCGTGTTTTTTTGTACTTACAGGTTGGTAGCAGTGCAGTTTTTCCTGAGTTTGTGATCGTAAAGGTAAGAGAGAGAGAGAGGGAGAGAGAGAGAGAGAGAGAGAGAGAGAGAGAGAGAGAGAGAGAAAGAGAGAGAGAGAGAGAGAGAGAGAGAGAGAGATTGATTGATTGATTGAAAGAGAGACAGACAGAAAAAACGTCCAGACAGAAAAACAGAAAAAAACGGACAGACAGAAAAAAAAGAAATAAACAAAAACAGAAAAGCACAAAAGCAAATAAAAAAAACTAGAAATAGAGGACAAAGAGAATCAAAATGTTTATGATACACGAATTACATTATTTTACGTTGTATCTCTTATCCGCTGCAGTCACAATGTGCTAGAAGAATATTACGAAGAATAAAAACTCAATGTCAAAGTCTTTCGAGGAAAATTCTTCAACGCCAGATCTTCCGGGAGGTGTAAGAGTCCCGAAATCCAAGGGAAAGTATGGTTGCCCCAGTTGTCTCCGCGCATTATGGTCGCACTCGTAGAAAACGGAAAGTGTTCTTGAATTTCTCCGTTGATAAAAGGGTTCTCCTCTCGCGTGACGTAGCTCTCGTCTTTCCCTTGGCTGGACTTTCTTATATACAGTACGCGCGAGATTGAAAATGCGTTTTTATTCTTCTTCTTCTTCTTCTTCTTCTGCTTCTTCTTCTTAAGAACGGTAGTAGTGTCTTGGCATTAAGTGACTCACTGAGATTGATTTTGAGTTTATTTTAACCTCAGTGGTGATTAGTAGGACGATTATGTTCTCACAGGCTTAAGGTTAGTGTTTTGGATTATCTTTTTCATTTCATGTTTGATAGCAAAAAGACTGCAGCTTTATTTTTCCGTAACCCAAAAAAGTGATGAATGAAAAAAAATAATAATAAAAGAAGAAATCTTATGATGTCAGATTTGGTGCAAAATGTCTTATGGAAAGTTACTGATGATTAGTTTTTGACAATGATATTCTCAGCTTCATATTTTCAGTTGTTTTCCATCTGCGGGAGAATGTACTACGAACATTTGCCACTACTTATTGAATTCTCAAAACATTTCCCCTTCACTAAAGCTGATTCGGCGTGTAAGCTTTATTTTTTAGAGGGTGTCCAATTTTAGAAATGCATTTGTCACCCCATGAGACAATGTTCTATTATTACGTTATGTTTTTTTAAAGTGTGACGACTCATGACAGATCGTCAAAAATTGGGTGAAAGTCGAGACGTAACTCTAGTCTCTAACTGTTTTATCTCTTCGCTCTCTCCATCTGCCTCTTCTAATTAACTTATCAGTCTATCCAAGAAACAGAACAAACTTCAGAGACCCTTCCGCCTTAAGACCACTCTCGCTTCCTTCCACAAGTTCCCCAACTCTCACTTCAACCACCTTCTCCTCAACCGCATGTCGTCCTCTCACTCCCACCTGCGTCCCTCAACACTTAAGGGCATACGTTCTGTTAGATCGCTCTTTCGTGAAAGGGAAAAATTGATTTGTGAGATTTTTCCTCATACTATTTTTTTTTTTAGGTGGTGTCAACAGAGCAATTTCTTGATTTTTGTTTTATATAAATTGTGTTTATAAAATGTCGTGAAGTTCCGAAAGAATTTCATTATAGAAGTGACGGTATAACATTGGTTGATTGCTGGAATGTTCAACGTGTATGTAATAGCTTCGTATTATTTAACACGTAGACGGTCAATGACATGAATATATCAGTTACCAGAAAGTTACATTTTATAAGTAAAGACTTGGTCAGTAATGACGAAACAATAAGAGGGCATAATATACTATATCATTGTATTTCCATTATATGAATGCATTGATATTCTTTTTTTTCCAAATGTTGTTGCATCCCCGTCATCATGTCAGTAATGTTCACATTAGAGCTTTTTTTTAGCTTTTTCATGTGCTATTTTTCAAACTCCTCCAAAC
This sequence comes from Penaeus japonicus, assembly GCF_977035675.1. NCBI lineage: Eukaryota > Metazoa > Arthropoda > Malacostraca > Decapoda > Penaeidae > Penaeus > Penaeus japonicus. The sequence goes on from NW_028234434.1 coordinate 10,911,603, forward strand.
TGATTCTTTGGTTATGTATTTCTTAGAACGTTGCCATTGTAGGAGTAAACGTAGGTGAAGTTTGAGTAAGTGAATAAGTGAGACATAAAACTCAAAATATGAGAAAACGTCAGAGGCAGTTTGGGAGGCTTATCGTCTGCAATCTCCTATGACTCGGACAGGTTCGCCAAAGAAGTAACTGTATGAGCCATTACTGTAACATTCATGTAAGAAGATCGACTGATTTCGTGTTATCTTTCAGGTAGAAAGGATCGTTTAGATTCGCCAGTTTAGGGAGAACTATCCACTTGAACTGTCTTTGCCACAGGGATTTCTAATAAGAGAGACGACCTATCATGATGCAGGCCTCGTTCGACTGCATAATAGTAATAAAGATGAAGAGCAACGTGTGAATGACCCGCACATCTCGCGTTCGTCCCTTCTGCGTCCACTCTTAGCATGGCAATTTTACGGTCTGTTATAACTTCCCAGTACCGGCGATCCGTCCTGATCTGCTTTGCGTGATAGGGATCTCCAACAGGCCGCGGCACTGGGAAGGAGGAGAAATGAGATCTGATAAGGATTTTTTCAGCTTTCCTGCGTATTTCTTTTGGCGGTTTTCCAGTTCTGAAGTAAGATAGTTATGGTAGGTGTTGTTTTTTTAATGCAGATGCGCCACGTGTATATACACGTGGGCATGTGCATACATACATACGTTCACACACACACACACACACACACACACACACACACACACACACACACACACACACACACACACACACACACACACACACACACACACACACACACACACACACACACACGCCACAAACAGATTTACCCGAGGGAGAAATTCCTGATCTGCCAGAACGCTCATGCTCCCCTCATCCGGGCTCTTAATCTAAAGGCACCGCCACCCTTCGCTTCCGTCTAATCGCAGTCGCATCTCGAGATTCGAGGCGACTTCGGGAACCTTCCAGACGACCTCTGTCATGACGTCGAACCTAATAGACATCATGTGACTTCTTGACAGACACGTTTCCGGAATCTTCGTTGGGTTTGCTGCTCCGACCCGGATAATGTCTTTATGAAGGAATCTGTTACGTAATGACTCTATTATGTTTTGGCTTTTCGAAGCGTAGTGTAGGTTGGTTGGTTGGTAGGTAGTTAGGTAGGTAGGTAGGTAGGTAGGTAGGTAGGTAGGTAGGTAGGTGAGTATGTATGTATATATGTTTATATTATGTATGTATGCTTGCAAGTATTGGGTCTGTATGTATTTATTTATACATATATGTAAGTATTAGGTATGAATGAATGTAATTGAGTATGTATTATTTAGCAGTGAAAGTCATCTGCAGAGGAAACATATATAATATAAAAGGAACTTTCTAAAAGTTAAAAAAATATCATACAAGTCGAAAGTGGTAAAGAATATATCACATACTACAAGAAACTACATTGTGTTTTTATATATAATCACCCGTATTTAGAGGTTTAACACGTCCGCAAGTATAGCCACGAAAATGAAAGTCTGGATGAACGCGGCAGCAACAATAGACAGCGATATAACCCGGTGTGAAGATCAGCCATGCACTGATAGAGGATTTGTTCTGTCTCGTGAAAAATTAAATGCTTTACTGCTTTCATGAATTTTACTTTGATTTGGGGAAAGCAGAGTATCACAGGCGTAAAAGCTTTTCCCGGATTTTTAAGAGAGATTATGATATCTGTTTTATTTATAAAAGTAAACCGCTGTATAGAAAAATACTTATAATTATATCTTGGATATGTGGTTGGGCATTAATGGTGCATGGTGTGAACGCATGTCTCCGCATGCAAGATTCACCCGATATAAACCGTAGGTGACATGCAACCAGACTAGCCATTATATTATGAGATGTCCTGTTGATTTTACTGCATGTCCTGACATTCCTTTATATGTGTTAAAAAGTATCTCATGAAGCAGCTTAGAGGACACATTGCCATACCACTATCATGCTAAACTGGAGTAGTAATCCGCCACTCCGTCTATAAGCTAACATCTGACTGCTACATGTAAGTGGCGTTATATCGTTTTATTTTTTCTACACTGAATTTTGTTCGGTGTTTGCAGGCAGTAATCAGACACATTCTTCCCCAAAACGATTTTAGGGAAATGCCTTTATGATAACAACAACGACAACAACATCGCGAAAGAGCAGTGCAGTAAAAGGAGACTTGGAAGACAAAGGCGACTCTCGCCACAAGCATACAGGTAGAACTACTCATTTGCGGTCTCGTTGTGGTCTTTCAGTTACTGTTGAAAAAAGGGAGTTAATTGATATTTGTCTGGTTTTGTCATTAGCGTCACGTATGCGGTATCTCCACGCCGAGCGTTTTTGCATAACGCTCGGTACTTCGAATTAGAACTTAACCTCGTGCCTGGTCAAAATGCGCTAGTTTGTGTTGAAGAATGGGGAAAAAATATATATTTCAATTTGTTGATATAGCTTTACGTTTTTTGTGATATGTGACTCTACGGAGGGATTAAGATAGGGTAAGGATAAATCATGTTACCTAAGCATTTTGTAACCACTTGTCTCAAACTCGTCAATGTTAAAAAAATGCCTAGATTTCCCGAGGAGGCCTGGATGCCTACTCCGACGTGTCACGTAGGCGGTGGCGGCGTGAGTGACGTGTCGGTAATAACCATCGACAGGCGGTGAGACGGAAGTATCGAGTGAAAGGTAGCATCTCCTCGAGTCTCCGCCGCCGCTATCTCCCTGTCGGGCCCCGGACGAGGGAAATAGGACTTCCGGATCCTATAAATTGAAATTGGCAAGTTGAGCGAAGAGAGAGTGTGATATGGGAGATGTCGCGGAAGGAGGCTGGAAGGTGTGCGGCTTGAAAGGAGAGGAGAGAAATGGAGACGTGGAGAGAGAGAGAGAGAGAGAGAGAGAGAGAGAGAGAGAGAGAGAGAGAGAGAGAGAGAGAGAGAGAGAGAGGGGGCAAGGAACGAAGAAAGCGAAAGACAGAAATGGTGCTTGCCGTCGAAGGCACACAACGCAAGGCCCAGTCTTCAATATCGCCCCCCAATTATGTAAATCGAACTTCTGATGTCGAGGCTGTCGTAGATAAACAGCCACCAATCAGATGATGTTCTGATTCATCTAATCGCATCGGTGAGCACTACCCACTTGTAGCTATTAGTTTTATTTGTTATTTTTATTGTCTTAAGTACTTTTTTACGATTGGAATGGGGTCCGCTTTCTCTTCGCTCTCCTCGTTGCCGCGTGACTTCCGTCCGTCTAACGGGACCTCCGGAGAATCACATTGCCGTCGTTCTCAGCTTCTGCCTGTCATCTGCCTCGATCCTGCTCTACTTGGGATCATCTTCGGCGCGCCAATTCTACCCTGCCAGTGTTTCACTTCTTGGCGTCTGCTAGGATGGCTCGTTTGCTTCGTCTTCCTTGTTTTTACTTTTTCTTTTGCTTCAATCGTCTTGTCGCTTTGATTACTCCGCAAGTGTCGCCTCATCGGCTTAATGACCTGTTCTTACGCACGTCCACGTCATTTTATTTATGTTTCTTTGCCTCATAGATCTGGCGATTCCTCGTGTTTACTTCGTCTTGTGTCTCATCTTCTAGCTTTATGTATTTCCTGAAGTCTTCGATGGCGGTTTGAAGTGTGCAGTATCTTACTCTCGTGCTCTTTATCCTTTATTACATTCAATCTCTTTATATGGTCCACTTAATACGTTCACTTTCACGTTCACTTTCCTTCTTAAAGTTCATGCTTGTGCAACGTGTCGTCATCGTGTTCACTCACTCGCATCCTATCTTTT
>NW_028234434.1:10927907-10942907 GCF_977035675.1 Penaeus japonicus
CAAGAACTGTGCATTTAGATTTGCTTTGAAATAGAAGAAAAAAAAAAACAAGTAAACAGCTTTTTTTTTTTTCTTTTTTTTAACACCGATCGTTTATTTTAAAAACTCTGTTCAAAGTACAGCAATTGTTACATCTAAAAATACAATAGAACTTGATTTCTTTTTCATACATAAACATGTTTCCCAACTACGGCAGTGAATTTCCGTAAACTACGATAACGAAATATTCAAATTTCTCATTTTCCAGTCGGTTTTCCTTGTTGAGAGGGAGAGGGAGGAGGAGGGGGAGGGAGGGAGAGGGGAGGGAGGGAGGGAGGGAGGGAGGGAGAGAGAGAGAGAGAGAGAGAGAGAGAGAGAGAGAGAGAGAGAGAGAGAGAGAGAGAGAGAGACCAAGAAACATATCAGCACATACACACGGGGACAGAGAGAGTGTAATAGAGAAAACGAAAAGAAAAAAAAGAAAAAAAAAAAAAAAATACCCAGTTGGAAAATCAAATCTGCAGAAACACCAGATTATTGACACCCCAAGTCACGTGACAGCATCGCGTGAACATGTATACAGTCAGATACGAAGGTCATTGGCCGTGTTGAAACGACCTCGGGCGCCTAACAAAGCACGGCGAGGAACACGACTCAGACCTTCATTGGCAGCTGGGTCGTTCGTTTGATCCTGCAGGAGCGTCGATGTAGTGGGGGAAGGAGGAGGGAGGTGGAGGAGAGGGGGGGATGGAGGAGAGAGGGGTAGATGGGATAGATGGAGGTGGAGTTAGAGGAAGTTTAGGTGGAGGAGAAGCAGAAGAAAAAAAAGAAGACGAAGAAGAATAAGACGGAGACGAAGAAGAAAGAGGAAGACGGAGAAGTAAAAGAAGAGGAAGCGAGGAGAGGGGGGGGGGTTATCTGCTCACGTGTCAGGCAAGCCATGAAGATTTGATCCCTCAGGTCCATAGCAGTAATCCCGACTCCCGCGTAATGTTGTTTGTTGAAGGTTGGCGAGTCTCCTTCAGCTGTCACAGGAGAGGGACGGAAGGAAGAAGAAAATGAAAATGAAAATAGGAGAGGAGAAGGAGGAGAGGCAGACAGATAAAAAAGACACAAAGAGAAATTATATACAGGTAGTGATGTGGACAGAGAACAGAAGGCGAAAGGAAAAGAAAGACCAAAAGTAATAAATTGTGAAAAGAAAGGGATAGAAGATAAAATAAACAAGAAGTCACAACTCAGTGAAGAGGAAAAACTCCATGGAGAAACTGGAGTACAGAAACTGAAGCGCGGAAGAGGAGAGAAAGAAACAAGATATCTTATTATTTCCTCGACTCCCCGAGTGCTTTCACTCGAGAGGACGCATGTGGGGCAATGCGAGTTCTTGGTAAGCCACGGAGGAGCTGCCTGCACGTTGCTACGAAATATTTTCATTTCTTGATAACGATTACGAACTCGTACTCTGAAGACATACAATAGCCAGCTGGTGTTTGTTTGCTAGCGGGAAATTCAAATATTTGAGATAGTTAAGTAGGAAGACTTACAGACTGCGAGAGAGAGAGAGAGAGAGAGAGAGAGAGAGAGAGAGAGAGAGAGAGAGAGAGAGAGAGAGAGAGAGAGAGAGAGAGAGAGAGAGAGAGAGAGAGAGAGAGAGAGAGAGTCAGAGTCGTAATAGAGATATATAAACTGACGGAAAAAATGTAAGAATGACAAACCAACCGACTGATGTAAAGACGCACTACCCGGCAAATAACAGACGAACAGCCTACTGAGACAGACCGACCAACCGACCATCAACGGCAGACACAGACGCACACAGACAGACACAGCAGACAACCACAAACGCAGGACAAATTATTAGCCGTTAATTGAACCGTTAAGCTGCTTGACATGCAGATAATTAGTAGTCCAGAAATAACTAGCAACTGATTTAATGACGAGGCCCTCAGACCATTCGTAAGCGGTGAGCCACTCCATGGGCCTTCACAGCGTAAATTGATTAGTGTGCGTGTGATTTTGCTGAAGGATTTGAGTGTGTGGTCTTTGTTAGTAGATAGATCTGGTGTTAGCTGCTACTCCGGCCGTCTTTCGGTTGGTTTTGTATGTGGGAACTGAACCTGGTGTTATTCTTTCCCCTGGTAAGGAAAAGATAGGGATAAGAAAATATTTTTTTTAAAGGTGAATAGCAAACTGGTCTAGAAAAAAATATTATTATGTGAAGATGTAACTTCGTGAATAGCAAAATAAATTAGAAAGAGCTATTAAGATATTAAGATTTTTTTTCTCCCAAAGTAAATGAAAGTAGATGAATAATAAACTAGTCTAGAAATGGCTATTATACGATAAAGGTGTATACACTAATACGTCCCTGCTATTACATTTCGATATTAAAAACAAAACCAGAAGCACAAAAGTTTTCCTTTTATGAAATGTGTAGGACGATGCAAGATGATGATTCTCAGAGCTGATGTTGCATATGACTGTGACACAACCACTAATTATATATTATCATTGGGTCTTGTCATTACAATTGATTTAGAATTCATTATCTCGATGTATGTAATTAATTAATTGTGCGGCATCGGATACCCTTCCAGGATGTATTGTATCGTGTTCATTTAATATTCTTCATCATGACAGGCTGCTATCCCATTGCACGTATGTATATGAAATATGTAACACACACACACACACACACACACACACACATATATATATATATATATATATATATATATATATACACACATATATATACACATTTACATTTACATTCACATTCACCCCCCCCCATATATATATATATATATATATATATATATATATATATATATATATATATATATATATAGTTTTATGCATATTCCATTTGCATATCAAACGGCATGGCGCAGAAGCGGAGCAGGAAGGTTTGCATAATGCGTTTACGGCCAGAATATTTTGGCAGAACCGTTCTTGCCGGATGAAGACGGTGGTGCCTGCCATCGTCACGAGGCAACAGTCTTTATTCTTTTATCCCTTTGTGTTAGATTTTCAGAGCAGATCCTTTTCTCCTTTCAGCTCGACGTCTATATATAGGTCTGTCTATTTCTCTCTATTCCAGGCAGTTCCTTTCTTTCCCTTTTTTGTGATTCCTCCCCTCTCTGGCTCTTTGATCATCTGTACTTCTCTCTCCCCTTCTACTCGTGTAGGGTTGAGGGACAGGCTGAGGTTGGACTGTGTTTGACCTGAAGGATAGAGTTACTCGCACATCTGTGAGGTCACGTGGACAGCCCCATGCGCGCTTCAGTCAATATGTACATGCATTTCGCTTTTTCCCCCACCCTTTTATAGTCCCCTTTTCCAGATTTCCGTTCAAGGGGTTTCGTCGGATGGGGTCCAATTTAAGGAGTATTCCCTGAGAAGATGGATTTTTAGAACTTTCCTTAATTACCTGCAAACGTCCTAGTTGTGAGAAAAGTGTATGAACGCCTCCACTTACCTTTGCTTTACTCTTATTTGCCTCTCAAACCTTAAATATGAATATCACATTTCTCGCGTGTGCTTCGTTTAATATAAAATCTGTCTATTTTTCAGGTACGTCAGGCATGGGAAGCGGGCGTGGTCTGGTGGTAAGTAGTGATGCAGAGAAACCAAAAATGCCTGGGCGTCGTCACGGCGTCGGTTCCTAGCAACCAAGAAAGCAGATATGTTGGGACACCTGAGCGTGAGGGCTGAAGCAGGAAGGGAAATGGACGTCTGCTTGTTGTGGTGCACGTTAGGGTGTACGTGACTGAAACGTCTCGCCACCTTGCACGTGGACCTGAATGCGTAGGATATGAGCAAACGCACACGCATAGAGATAATCAGTGAGTCAGTGAGAGCGAGCAAACGTGGGGAAGTGGGTGGGTGATACTTATTCTTTAATGCCTTAAAAAATATATTTCTTGTCACTAGACTGAGAAAATAGCGAATGATGGCTGGTTGAGCGCGCTCTACCAAGAGGCAGCCCCAGGCTTTGCATGTCTTTTAACAGGGACGAACTTTTGCTTGTTATGTTTTTGAATCTGTTTGCAGACTCTCCCTTTGATCATAGGTGTGAATATGTAAATATGCATACACAGACATAAGCACACGCCCACGCGCGCACATTCAGGAACACACGCAGAACCACACGTACACACATACACTAACACATACGTCCACACACATATGTACACCAATTATATCTATATTTCCTTATATGTATTACCTCTTAATATTACAAACGGAACGAAACTGTGCATACTTGTTGGGCCAAAAAGAATTCTTTGGGGGGAATGATACTAAACAGCTTTACCGGAAAAAAAGAACAAGAAGGTACTTGCCTCTAAAAATATATATATAAAAAAGGGTGGGCATACGAAAAATAACGTCTACAAATATTTGAGAATCCGCTGTGGGGTATCACATCCGTTGACGCCCAGAACATAGGCCTAAAGACCTAGGAGGCGTCGAGCGATCGTGTCTTGTGTCATTTTCGTGTTTTTTCCTACTTGGAAGTTATTAACTTTAAGCATAATATTACATGAATCTGTAGAGAGAGAGGTAGTGGGTAGGAGGAAGGGAGGGAGAGTGAGAGGGGTGAAAATGGAAATGGAGAGGGAGGGAGAGGGAAATGGAGAGAGAGAGAGGGAAATGGAGAGAGAGAGAGGGAAATGAAGAGAGAGAGAGAGGGGGAAATGGAGAGAGAGAGAGGGGGAAATGGAGAGAAGGAGAGGGAAATAGAGAGAGGGAGAGGGAAATGGAGAGATGGAGAGGGAGAGGGAAGGAAAGAGAGAGGGAGGGAAAGAGAGAGAGAGAGAGAAGAGAAGAGAGTGACGAAGATAACAGAGTACGCGAGTGAAACAGAAAACGGGAGAGAAAAATAGAGAGGCAGAAATCATAACTCCCGCTGTGACGCAAGACCGAAGGCAGTAGAAGAGCGAGCGTGGCATCCCCGAATCGGCAATACAATAGCAATATTATTCTTCTTGCAACAGGCACTATTTAACGTCTTCGTAAAGAAAGAAAAATAGGTCGTAGTGGGCATGGATTTTATTATGACATTTATCCACAGTTTAATTTTCATAACGCATTTATTCTTGCTTTTGATAGCTTGGAATAATATTATTTGATATCTTGCGACCTCGATGTATGTAAATTTGCACGTATACAAACGAATATACAGTCATACGCACTCGATGTGCCCTTCAAAAAATGTGATATGCTCACACTAACGAAACAATAATGCAGTGTTAATATGCATAACTAGACGTTCGTACTTCCATTGGGACAATTATTGCCATGAAATGTTATCCAGCCATGAGTAATCAATTGTGTTGCATGTGCACGAATTAACGCAGCGCCAGAATTCTCCCGCGGTAACGTCAGAGCATCATCGCTTCTCGGCCTTGAGAGAGATAGTGTTTTGACATCTCATCTTAACACTACGGTGCTCTACTGACAAGAGAGTTATCCCTTTCACTTTGTTTTTTAAAGCAAAGTGTTGTGTAGTTGATCTAATCTATGGATAACAAGAGAAGAGGAGCGAGTTGCCTATTCGTAAATAATGGGCTCGCGGTGGGACAGACCCGATGTTCCTTTTTTCATCTACTGCGTTTGTGTTTTATGAGCGTAGGTGATTATCATATTAGGAACTACTGAATTTATTGACTTCTTCGTGAATCATGCGTTAAGTATTTTCTATCAGCGATTATGCGGCCTGGTAACTCGGAGAGAGCACTCATGCAAAAACTGACAACGCCCGTAAAGTTTCACCCCAACACCGCTTAAACGCATATGATTAATATTCTGCAACAAGACACTGCAGTATATATCCATCTCACCCTCAGCTGTCCTTAATAAAAGCCAAAGGACCTATCATGATTCATCTCGAGACACAATTTCACAATCAAGCTAGCTAATAGACCTAGTATATTAAGCGAGGCAGGGTGCTAGCAGACAGGGGGCAGGCGAGTCCACCCACACCCAGCCTGGCCACTTCAGCCTGGTCAGCCCCGCTCACCGTTACGAGAATGCACAATGTCTCCTTCCAATTTTCAGATCGGATCGCTACTTGGGATGTTATTTTTTCTTCGTGGGGCGGGAAAGCAGTCTGAAGGAAAATATATGTTTTCTTGACTATTTGGAACAGATTGATTAGGCAAAGGATGAATTTATAAGTAGATGTATTGTAATATTTACGGCTGATGTGATGGTCAGAATGTAACTATTGTGGATTTTACATTATTGCGACATTTTTGGCGGTAAGTTAAAATGAAGGATTGTGTATTCCTAAAATAATTCATGTCCACATTTTTATTGTAGTATGATTTATATTTTGGCATAGCAGTGTGGAAGATTGATTCAAGGACATCATGCAGCCAGTCTTGTATCCACATAAAATCCGATTGAAAAGAATATAAAATGATTTTTTTGACAGAAGACACCATGGGATGAATTTGACCCCGACATGTTTACGTTGCACCCAATTCTCAGTTTTTTTAAGAAATAAGTCTTTACAGATATTGTAAGTTAACGCTACATGCACTTGTATTTTCCTTCAGAGAAATCACATGGGTTGTAGCTGCAATTTCTTGCTGAATTGTTGAAACTTAAATCATAGAAGTTTACATCGAAATATTCGTACCAACAGGTCATTGTAAGCCGTTGTTCGAGTGACTCCAAACTATGTTTAACTAAGCTATTTTCCGTGAAAACGAAATCCAGAATCTCAGCAATGTATTCAATTACAAGTAGCTATTTCACACACGTTACACACTGTATACACATTTTTAAAAAATCGCCTTGGTCTGCGTTTGGAGCATTTGAAATTATCCCACGTAAGTCACGCAAGCGCATACGGACAAAGGGCGGCACGACTGGGTGAGTCGACCAAGTTCCAACAGTTGGCTTGTGAGCGAGTGAGGGGGAGGACGTGACGCTCCTCTTCTTTCCAAAGTCATGTGGGACTTTGGACTTATTTATCAGTGTAGTTCGGTCAACGAGAGCCATACATTCTGAAACTATTGTATGATCTTATGTTTAGTGTTACATAAAGTTTTTCTCGTGAAGTGCTCATGTTCGCGATTGTTTACATTTTGTGACGTGCACGTGTTGTGGTTGCTGTCCTTAGGAAACGGCTTTCAACATGCGGACTATTCGTGAGAGCGGCGTAGGGAGCTCGGAAGTTGTCCTGGTTAAATGTAAGTGCCAATCGAGTTTAGTTTTAAAAGAAAAATGGAAACCTGTTTGTTTTGAAATTACTAGCCGCTACCTGTTTGACAGACCATGAAGACTAAAATTGTAATATAAATATCTTGAATTTACGGACCGATATACATGCTTCAGTGTATATGCAAGTGAATGACAATGAATTGTGACGAAGGAGCCCATTTACACAACCTCCAGAGTTTATGAGAACCAATTACGATACCAAAAAGACATTTGTTGGATGTGCATTTGAAATACATCATTTGTCACACGGCAGGAGACAGTCCGTTAGGGAGGGTTATCTGTCACGTTTAGGCCCATGTACTGCATTCAGAGACGATAAGTAGAAACCTCTGTGCGCTGCATTATGAGTCAACCAACGTTTGCCAACCCACAATGGCTTGCCGTCAATCTTCGTTACACGGTTGAACGTCTAATATTTACACCTGCGAAAAGACGGGTTTGGTCTCCTTTGTCGTGCGCTTATTACCTTAAACACCGCTCTGTGGAGACCAAGAATATGACAGATATGATGTTATATCGGGATTACTAAAGTGGGGGTTCATCCAGGGTCAAAGGTCACTGCTTTTCTTCAGTTCCAAGGGAACTCCTCTGTTTATTACGTATGAAACCTCTCCTAGAGCTCTATATTACTCATTTCAGTTCAAGAATCAAATAATTATTATTAAGCATGATTGCAAGTATCAGAATAAGAATGCACATCTTTACATCTTATAGAAGAAACGTTTATAAGCCCAACGGCACATCCCACCTACCCATGTGAAGGGACGCGAAGAGGGAAAGAGATGGGGATGAGTATGAGGAGACCCGTCACTCACGACCCTCGCAAATACTCAGGGCCCAAGCGTGTTGCCATGAGTCATACCCGCAGACCCCATTGCCCTTGAAAGCCCAGTCTGTGTGGTCGAGGTCTCATGTTCTGATGTATAAACACAACGGATTAACCCCTGAAACGAATGAATTACTGATGTCATCTCCTTTGAATGGTTGGCATCAGGGCTTGAGGTCTGGTGCATTTTTGTGTGTATTAGATGTAAGGGATTGCTGTTTTATTATAAAGTTTACTAATTTGATGCTGAATTTACGATATCCACTTGTTGAATTAATTCTTATTACCAGTATATAGCAAGAAACCTACAATATCTTCGCGCATTACTGGGAGACGACCTAGATTTACCGAGTTTTTTTCCCGAAGTCAGACGGAGGGAATGGTATGTTCAGCTTGTACAGTTGTGTCCTTGATGCTCGTACAAGCCTGGGTGATCACCATGAAGTGAACATCTGTGAAGAATTCTGTGGCAGGTGAAGAAGAGATGGTCCGGCCTTGTGTGTTTTGCGTCAGGATGTTACGGTGCTGAAGCCGCTGTTGATTGGTTAATGGAGGGGAAAGTCTAGAGCTATGGTGTGGTGGCAAGGATCTCGAGTTGAGCAGTGGATAGGAACAACAACTGTGATTCACTGTTGTTGTCCTCGCTTTGCTATGTGTTGGATGTGGATACTTCGAGTTCTTTAGAGTTTTTCTTTCTGTCGTGGCGTCTTTGTTAGTTTGCTTGTTTTGGATTGGAAGCGCTAAACGTCTTAGAACGTTCAGCTATAAGGGTCCGTACCTAGACGTTCCAAATGATAGAGAAAAGCAATGGTACTCATTTCAAGCTAAACCTTGGTCTGTCTGGAGGAAGGGATCGCTAATGACTCCTCGGCAAGGACAAATGATGGAATTTGGACGGAATTGGAAACCATAGTGATAATTACATACCTCACGCTGAGTGCGTCCCGTCACCCTCTCTGTCACCGTCACAGGAGGGAGCGGGATGGGTGGGGGTGGGGGGGCGGTGACGGTATGTGCCAGGGCCGTCACGCTTCTAGTGGACTGGCAGGTGGAAGACTGTATGCGTTTTACCTCGTGTTTGTTTGCGAAATCATGCCAATTCTCATTTGTTTGGTTTGTTTCTGTTCAAATGCGAAACATTCTTGAAATTGTCGTTTGCAAATCACAACTGTATGTGTTTGAAACCATTTCTACTACATCGTGATGGTTCCGGGTTGAGAACCACACCCAATATACACAACAGTAGAATGCTAACAAAACCACATCCCCACCTTTATACGTGCTGTTAGACCCACGTTGTGTATGGTGGTGTTACATATGCATATGATGCCATGCCTAACAAGTATGTAATTTATGATAGGAATTCATCTGAATATGCATTATTTTCCACATTAACCCCTATTATTTAGCTATGTGTAATCCTTATGTTTTTTGTGAAGTGCTAAAGGTTGGCCACATTGCCCCCCTGGGGAAGGCCATAGTTGAGTAACTACTAGTGACAAAGAGACTTGTTATACCTTTTTGGTTACCAGAAGGTAAAAGTTAAAGATGATGTTTCTGTCACCAGGAGCAGGAAATTCTTACAGGTAGATTGTATGGACTATAATTTAAGAAGGCCTCTCGTCACAAAGCGAGGCGCAGAAAATGGAAGATGTCGCTGTGAAATTATGCCATCTTTTCTCTTTTAGATACAGAGAATTGACCAGGAGGGTCAAATGTGTTACCAAACCGTCTTGGGACGTATAATAAATACGCCCGGATGGTCCGGTTTATTCTTCCCACAGAAATGGTCAACGTAAAATCCTTAGAATGGACAACTTGTCACAGCAGGAGCTTGCCGCAAGTATTGCGAAAGGAAAGTTGTTTAATTTGTCCATGAAATTGCACCTTTTAGCCATCAACCATGATTTTCAGTTGGGTCAGTGGTGTGTTTACCTTGAAAATATTGATACATTCATAATGTTGAACACGGAGGGGCTCACTAATTACAGGGGCTAATGTGATTGGTATCTACTTATACAGACAACAGGGGTATGTTTGCACATTAGAAGAGTGTGTACTTTCAAAACAGGGATGTATGTGTTGGGCTCCCTGGCCGCCGACAACGCTCCGCCTACATGCTGACGTAGACCTACACACCTGTAGGCTTGTATGTCAGTAGCAGCTGGCACTTTGTCTTAACACGTAGGGAAAGGGGATGGAGTATTTAACAGTGGACTATTAATGTACACGCTGAATGAGAAACGATTAATCCAGCCGTTTTTATAGTTAAAGTGGTCCTGAATTGTCGAAAGTACAGAATTTATGAATTGCATCACATAATCTGCTGCCATTCTAAATAATACATATGGTTTCTTCGTTTCAACACGGAAAGTCACTTAAGTCTGAGTTCTGTCGCAAGTTGGGTAACCTGGGGAAATCTTGCCTTAGGATACAGATTCAGCCCTTATGTCTCTCGGCATACGGCGATCGTTTCGTTTTTTAACGTATCGGAGAACGGTTCATTTGAAAATTCCTGCATCGTTTTTTTTATATTTTTAGGGCCCGCACTCGATTGCGATGAATGGCCTAATATTTAAGCAAAGCTAAAAAACAACAACACATGTCGGGTTATGCAAATCTAAACTGTGAGAAGTTGACGTCGGGGTAATTTAGCAACACATCAATCAAGTCGGACGAGGCATTTGCGGCCACGTATATTGGAAACGAAAATTAAAAACCCTAGAACGAGGATCCTCTGAGTACTTAAATGACCCAAAGAGATCCTAAAACGCGAAACGGATGGTTGCGTGTCACGAGAGGGAGGGAAAGGTTTGAGGTGTCTCTCCGGGTGTGAGTGATTGCAGCCTTTTACTGTACTGGTACCAATGGGAACGGTGGAGGGTGCAGGTGGAGCTAGGTAGTAGGTTAATGAGTGAACCTTGCGCGCGCGCGCGTGTGTGTGTGTGTGTGTGTGTGTGTGTGTGTGTGTGTGTGTGTGTGTGTGTGTGTGTGTGTGTGTGTGTGTGTGTGTGTGTGTGTGTGTGTGTGTGTGAGCATGTGTACTAACATGCGTGTGTTAACCGCAACCAAGAGTGCCGGTAACCTGCTGACGTTGGCGGTCTGTGGCAGACTGGGTGGGTGTGGTTCTACTGCCTTACTCCTGTTTGTATTGCAGTAGTCTTTTAGTGTCAGTAGTACTATGTCCATGATATTTTTTCTTCCATGAAAAATAGGAAGATTACCTCATTTGTCCATATAGGTACACTTGAAATACACTTGCTTTTGAATGACGTGCACGCATGCGGAAGCGAGGCTCCTTGGCAATTATGGTGAACACATCACTTCACTCGTACGGTACTCACTATTACATCATCATCCCCGGCTCGATCCTTAGTAGTGTGTCATGTGTTCACTTCCATTCATTGGTTTCTGGAAGTACGTAGCCTATTATACAAGCGACCTTAACATGATAAAACATGATGGCTGGCTCCTAATACATGACCCAAGCATTCCAACATGCTTTCATAACTAGTGTTAAAGGAAGTTTGTAAGTGTCGCATTGTTGACGCGTACCTTCAAGAATGCAAAGAACTTGCAGAGATGAGAACGGGAGAGACGCAGGTAGAGCCGCGAGATATCCGGGCGGAGGGGCGGCGTGACGGCAGTCGAGGCGCCGTCGTTAGCCAAGCGTGACGGCCATACTTGGGAACATATCTGGGGGATCTTGGTGGTGACCGTGAAGCGATGGTCAACGGATGATGAGGGGCCGAGGCGAGGAAGCAGGAAGAGAACTGATAGATAGGATGGGGAAGAGGAAGGAGAGAGAGAGAAAAAAGAGAAAGAGAGAAAGGAAGACGAGAGTCAGACAGCCGCAGACGTGGTAGAGCAGAGTGGAGGCAGTGTGCACTGAAACGAAAACTTCACCATTCCTCTTTCTTGTTTACCATCTCCGTTACACATAGCAGACATAGATCCAGGGGATGTGGAGCTTTACGCTTGACTACCTATAACTTCTGCTACGATGTTATTGTTTCGATATCCACACGAGAATAGCCCCAAAGCCAAAAGGTTGTAACAGATTTACAGACACTCTCAACTTTAGTTCAGTGTATTAATAAAGCTTTTGTCATCTAACACGATCACTAACACAATCACTAACGATCCATATTCTATATTGTATATTGTCTATAGGATTAATCCATTCGCAAAAGCAGGTTGTGTGCTTTAAGAGAGTGTGTGTTTCTGTAACAATGGACACCATGCCATATTTGATAAACGTCAAAATGTCGCTTCAGTATTTTCACTCCCTTCCGAGACCCAGTGTGGCTTAAATTTGCATCTGGTAATTCATCCATATGATTCCAGTGTTACGGTACTCGGTTGTTTTCGTCCGTACGCCTTCCGGATACCGTATTCCCACAGTGTAATGTGCGGCCATCAGCTGGGGGTCCTGCCGCTCGGTTCATCTTCCCACTTCCTTGACTTAACGTTGTCCTGGTGCGACCTCCTTCTCGCTCGCTGCCTGAGAGGTTTGAATTGTTAATGCACATCATGTAGAAGGTGTGTTTGTGCTTTTCGATTGGCATTGTTATTCCTGTGGCCTTTGGGATTAGTTTGAAGGCTAATACTAAAGATAATGATAGAAGAGATAAATCTGATTGATGTTATGTTACTCATGATTATTTAGAATAATGATGATATGGATAACGCTGATGAATAATGATAGTTTCGTAAGAATTGTTGTAGTGTATATAACCAAAATAGTAAGAGTGGCGAAAGTGTTAATGCATGTGTGAAAACAATGCGTTTTTTTCCATATGTTGATTATACTTATAATGTGCATGGCTGTTATTGTTCCTACCTGTAGTTTGTTTGTTGTTGATTCTTTACTTAGTTATATGTTTCTGTGTATACTTTGTTTTGACGAGAGGAAAGTTAAAAGTTTGGAGCAGTTAGGGATAGAAGTTAGAACAAGTTAGAAACAGAAGTTAGAGAAAGTTAGAAAAGGATGGTAGGAGAAGTTTGAAGCTGAAGTTAAGAAGAGTTGAAAGTTAGAAACAAGTTAGGAGAAGTTATAAGTTAGAATCAATTAAAATGGTAGAGCAATTAAAAACTAGGAACAGTTGGAAGTTAAAGACAAGCAATTAGAAGTTAGTTGAATTAGAAACAATAATTTAGAATATAGAAATTGTTGAAGTTGGAATTCGTTACAAACAGTCAGAAATTAGGAGTTAGATGTTAGAAGTTGCATGCATGTGATAGATGTTGCGAGAGGGAAGGGGCATGCAAGACATTCCCTTCTCTGCCGGCGTACACGAGTGCCATTGTGCTTGTTGGAGTAATCGTGTGGATGGCTTTGCCGAGTGGACCAGAAGCAAGATGGAGGGGCGGGGAGAGGAGGCGAGAGGGAGAAGGAGGAAAGAGGTGGAGGGGAGGATGGAAAGGGGAGAAGAGGGGGAGGAGAGAAGGATGAGGAGGAGAAAAGGAGGGAAGAGGGGAATATGGGTGGATGGAGACAAGAAGGAGTCGGTTGTCGGGGTGAGTGAATGGAGGAGTGGAGAGAAGAAAGAACACTAAAGAAGGTGGCAACACGAATGTTGTAACGAAGGGAAGAAGGAAATGGTCAGGGATCTGCAAGAAAGGAAGCCAAGCAAGTTTTAGAAAAAGAAAATAAGTGTGACGATAAACGGCTAAAGCTGCGTAATCCAGAAGTGAAAAGACCACACCCCCAAAAAAATAATAAATAAATAAAAAGATAAAAAAAAAATAATAATAAAAAAATAAATAAATAAAATAATAATTTAAGAAAAATAAATGAAATCATGTTACGTCGTAGTCTACGTATAACGTAGTCATGTCAGCGGGAGTTAGGCATATACAACAAAGTGAAAAGTACAACGGTAACGGTCGGCGGGAAACGGGTAGCGGTTTGAAGTCGGACATCATACCCCGAGACGAGTCGACTGACCCACAGCTGGAGGGCGGTGTTTTAGTGGGCGGGGAATGGGGGGTGAGGCGGAGAGAGGGGAAGGGGAGGACTAGCTAGCACTGACCTCCCTCAAATGTAGCTAGTTTACTTCGTCGAAATAGCGTTAAAAATCTTTACTTTGCTTTTCTCTCTTTTTTGTCTGTCTTTGCCTTTCCTAGTTTTTCTTTTTTCCCATTGTTTGTCTGCCTCGGTTATTTTCTTTCACTCATTCAGTCACTCACATTCACCCTCTTAGTATCCCCTCCTCCTCTCATACCCTCACTTTCCCCATTTCTTTGTCACCCCCACCCCCATCCCACCCCAATGCCACCCATTACCACTCATCCTCGAACCATTCTTTCCCGTCTCTCCAGTGAGGTTTAATATCATTTTATAAAATCTATATTAAGCCTCCTTGCATCTCACCCTCCTTTTCCCTGGCGAATCATTCCCCATCGTTCTCTCCTGCAGAATGTATTGCTAATGAGCTCTGTTGCAAGCCTTCTCCTCGCACCTTTTCAGCGGAGAGATGTTTTTATTCTCGTAATGTTTTGTTGTAGTGCCACTTACGGTAGACGCATTAGCATTAGCATAAGTGGAAAGTAGGTGAGGTTCTGGCACCGTGTGGAAGGATATGATAATTTCACAATAATACATATTTTTTACACTTTATTTTGGTCTTCATTTCCCCCATTACTCTTTGGAACACTTTACCAGTCTCCGCACTAAGGGTTCTCTGTATTTGCCTAATTACGTTTTCGTGCAAGTGTTTATATATACACATTTTATAGAATGCCGGAATAATCTCACTTTAAAGATAAACTTTGTTGTTGGGTTTGTGTTTTGCCTTTTAAGTTGTTATGAACTTCCATCCCCGCCTAAACGCACATACTTATACATACCTATATAGTTACAAACATGCACGCGTCTTCACAGAATTAATGTACGTATATTTTAGTTGATTAGAAGTTGTCAAAATCATACATGCATACACCTCATCCTTTTCAAT